>NC_133122.1:98070960-98188308 GCF_033568475.1 Henckelia pumila | reverse complement strand
AAACATGCAGTATGTGATTTTCGAGGCTCGAGAATCAATCGAACTCGAGTATTCAACCCCATTCAATTGAATGTCGTCTTTTACCTTTCAAATTCGTCGAGGATTCCTAATCTGAAAATAACAACGAATTCAAATAAATAATCAATGGAATCAAAACGAATCGAAACGGAGAAACTCAATAATAAACCGTCTTCAACTCTCAAATTGATTCAACTCCAAGTTCGATCCAAACCCGAAACTCCAATCCAAATCTGAAAATGAAGAATATACGGATTTGATATCAATTTACTAATTCAAACCAAACCCTGAAATCAATCCGAACAAAACAACCGATAATCCAAACTCGATTTCGACGTCATAACGACTATAAGCGATCAAACCAAAAATCTCCAACATCATCAAACAACTCCAAAAAAAACAATATCATTACTTAAACAACATTAACAATCAAAATCTAACCAATAATACAAAACCCCATTTTCAAAAAATTTATGCCTAAAAATGCATTATAAAATCCAAACTTCATTCTTTTTCCGAACCCGACTAAGCAATTACACGATCTATGCTAGCTCAAGAAACATCATACTCGGAAGATTATCAAATTCTGACTACCCAAAAAAATTCAAAGTTCGAGGATCGTAGTAACACAAAACTTACGTCATGAACGAACAGCCTTCATTGCGAGTGATCTGTGAATCTAAACTCGGAATTAAAATCTGACGGTCGAATCGGTGCGAATCAGACGAAAGAAAAGCTCAAAAAGCTTACATGGCTTAGACTCAGTACGTACGTATGGAGAAGGGAGAAGGAGTGGATTGGTCTCGTGTGACTTGGTCAACCAAGTGGTTATAATATATAAATTATTGTAGTTTTGCACTATTTGTCCCTCAATTTCCCAAAGTTTGGAAAATATCCCCTGCCGAATATTAAAACGGTTCTCAACCACTGAAAACTCTTATTTATCTCAATTAAACTCAATTATAAAAAAATCGGGGCATTACAATTCTCCCCCTCTAAGATTCGGATTTCGTCCTCGAAATCTGACAGATCGAAACTGATGAAAACAAGAAAGAATCAGACTGAAGAAAACTCACATCAATCGAACAACTCTGGAAATCGCTACCCTTATATTTGATTCGGTCTTCCCAAGTTGTCCTCTTCGACTCCGGTGACGAACTCCATTGAATCTTCACTAACGGATTCGACTTGTTTCTGAGCTTCTTCTCTTTCTTGTCAAGAATCTGTTGAATCGGTCTCTCGAAATATCTCAGAGTCTCCACGAGTTCTGCCACGTATGGTTGAAGAATCATGGGTCGGATCCGGATGATATTTCCGCTAAACATCGTGACATGATTAACATCGTGGATTCCTGAAAGAGACGGAGGAAGAGCAATCCTTTTAGGCAAGATAGCATACTCTTTAACAGATCTCGTTACGGTCCCTATGAATCTCGGCGACAACTTCACTGTTTTCACGATTATGACCAGTACCTCAGAACGGAGTATCTTCAGGAACACTCGGTCTATCTGATCAATAAAACAATAGTGTGGTCTGCGTCCTACATTCGCATACTTGGCCTGTCGGTCTTGGGGATGTCTTCATTCTGACATGAATAAACTTCACCTACTCTGCCATTGTCATGAATCATATCTGTCCCCAATTCAGGTGATTCTGAAATTTCATCCCTAAACAACGGATACCTGAACTTCTTACCGTAAAAAGCTTCGAAAGGCCTGCCATTCCAATACTCGCTTGAAAGCTGGTTATTGTACGGAAAACCCTCCACTTAAAGGCAAAAGAATTATCTGCCATCCTGTGCCAAAATCATGCACTACTGCTTGAAGCATATACTCCAAAGTATGGATCGTACGCTCGGACTGACAGGTCGGTCTGAGGATTTACGTTGTGCTTCAAGTGCAGATGTATGTTGTAGAACGTACCATCAGATCAATCAGAATTGATATCCCATGCAGCGGAAGTTTAAAAATTTCAAATGGAACGATTCCATAATGGGTATCAAAACTTTACGATTAAATTGTGTGTGTAAAAATTAAATAACAATTATAAATTTTTACCTCCAATCTCGAATCGAGATTATTGACACCAACAGATTGCTCTGCTCTTGTTATATCTCCCAGGAACTGATGGACGAACTGTTCTTCAATCAGGTCCACGAACAGAGATTTAATCCCTCTGATAGATTGCACTAGAAACCTATCAGAAGTTTCTACGAAGAGAATTAACGAATTTGATCCGTTAAAACCAGACTGTAATTCAAAATTCACAAGCTGGATTTTTCCCGAGCAGAGGGGGAAGGGGGTGCGGACACTTTGAGAGAAAATCAGCTAGGTTTTCGAAAATTGTGACCTTGTTGTTTAATTTCTGTACTGCAATAACTTATTTATAATGTAGGCCGCTAACAGCTTAGGGCCCATTAGTCATAAGTTCAAGTCTGACAAGCAAAGCCCCGCATGTTCAGAAATTAATATAAAATTCATCGTGACTCTGATTGATAAACCGATTTTACCAATGTTCACAGAAACCATTTCTGCACCTTTTAAAGTCAAGATAAATTTTTCTGAATCCAAATTCAGTGATTTCCAAAAATGCCCATCCCTATGTCATTTTAGGAAATCTTACTCCTCTACTCTTAAATAAGAAGTCCCACTTTCTTTGTTCAATTAAATTTAACTCTTTAAATTTAACTATCTCAACGGGGATTAAAAATTCATTACTCTGTGTGACCCTCAATTGTTCAGGGATACAGCTAGCCGTGGCTCACAACTCCTTGTGACTCGGAACAATAATTCTCGACTTGCCTATCGAATCATGGTAAGAGCGCCTAGCAACATCGCCCCATGATTCCCTAGGTATCACTGATAGTGCCTGCAAGAACCAATAGATTTTGGTTAGCGTACAGTACGGTCCCTTCAACCATATATCCCGATCGAATCAACAACCATTGGTAAATCGAGAGTCGTTTGAGATTCGATAACTATGCAATACATCTTGAGGATCAAATAGTGACATCACATGTGCTACTAAGAAACCATTTCTTAAAACACATCATGTACTCTGGCCAGAGATTCGTCAAACTAATATCTCCTCAGATCGCATAGGATATCCACACTCGCAAGTATGTGGTGAATCCTTGACAACAAAGCATCGACTCCTATATGTGTTGTAACTGTACCCAATCCCGACACCTGATGACCCCAATAGAGTCGGTAAACGAGTCAAAGCACAGTACTAGCATATAGAGTCTCAATGATGTTTCAAGTAGTAAGGACTAATGGTGTACAACCAAAACCGCGGACTTTATCCACTCGATAAGTGATAACCACTTGGAAAGTCCGGATATGGTAGTTCGATCATTCATCGTATGAATATCCATTTGCATGCTTCGAACATCTCTATGTTCCTTACCAATGAAACGTGGTACTCTGCATCCCAAATGCTAGTCTCAAACTCGAGCGATCCTTATCCTTATTAACGGATGGCTCAATCGACTAGGAACAGTTTAGAATATACAGTGACTATAAGATGTGTTTCATGATAGACATCCCCAGGTTCTACCACATCTTACATACACTATAGTATATTCAAGGTCTTTATCAAAACAACAATAGTATATCACAATATAACAATATGAAGAAAGATAAAGTCATTGCCATTAATAAAAGTGTAAATTATATTAAACAAAATATTGTTTATACAAAGAGTCATCAAAGCCCTTAGCCACAAGTTGGCTCACCGGGCACCCACTCTTTCAATCTCCCACTTGCCCTAAAGCCAACTAGTCATACTACGTAGACCCATTGCTTTGCGATGTTTGTCTAATAATGGTCCTGGCAAGGGCTTAGTAAGTGGATCAGCGATATTGTCTGCAGAGGCCACTCTTTCGACAGTGATGTCTCCTCTTTCCACAATCTCCCGGATGATGTGGTATTTCCTCAGTACGTGTTTGGATCTTTGATGAGACCTTGGTTCCTTTGCCTGAGCAACGGCACCCGTGTTGTCACAGTATACCGGGACTGGACCAACAACTTCCGAAATAACGCCCAACACTTGGACGAAATTTCTCATCCAAACGGCCTCTTTAGCAGCAGCTGATGCTGCAATGTATTCTGCCTCAGTGGTGGAATCCGCTGTGGTGTCCTTCTTGGAACTCTTCCAAGAGACAGCACCGCCATTGAGCATGAACACAAATCCAGATGTTGACTTCGAGTCATCCACGTCACTTTGGAAGCTAGAGTCGGTATAGCCTTCCAATTTTAGTTCTCTTCCTCCATATACCATGAACATATTCTTAGTCTTTCGTAAGTACTTAAGAATGTCCTTCACGGCTTTCCAATGCATTTGACCGGGATTAGCTTGATATCTGCTCATGACACTCAGAGCAAATGCTACATCCGGTCTGGTAGATATCATCCCATACATGATTTTAACCTATGGCTGACGCATATGGTACATGTGTCATTTTCTCTATCTCTTCATCAGTCTTGGGACACATAGACTTGGATAGAGAAACTCCATGACACATAGGTAGATGTCCTCTCTTGGACCCATCCATTGAAAACCGTTTCAATATGGTGTCGATGTAGGTTGCTTGAGTGAGTCCTATCATTCTCTTAGATCTATCTCTATAGATCTGTATCCCTAGAATATAGGATGCCTCACCCAAATCCTTCATCGAGAATCTACCTGATAACCATATTTTTTGTTGACTGCAACATCCCTACATCATTCCCAATGAGTAGGATGTCATCAACATAAAGTACTAAGAATGTCACAGCATCCTTAACTACTTTCTTGTACACGCATGGTTCCTCCGGGTTCTTGATGAAACCAAAATCCTTTATTGTTTCATCAAATTTCTGGTTCCAACTTCTTGATGCTTGTTTTAGACCATAAATTGATCTCTGAAGCTTGCATACCTTATGCTCGCTTCCCATGGATGTGTATCCCTCAGGCTGCATCATATAGATCTCTTCCTTAATGTTTCCATTAAGAAATGCAGTCTTCACATCCATTTGCCATATCTCATAGTCATACCAAGCAACTATGGCAATAAGGATTCTTATGGACTTGAACATTGCAACTGGTGAAAAGGTTTCATCATAGTCAACTCCTTGTCTTTGAGTATAACCTTTCGCCACCAATCGTGCCTTGTAGGTCAATACCTTACCATCAAGCCCAAGCTTTCTCTTGTAGATCCATTTACACCCTATTGGAACAATTCCATCGGAGGATCTACTAAAGACCAAACTTGGTTTGTATGCATCGAATCTATTTCCGACTGCATAGCTTCAAGCCATAAATTTGAATCCGCATCAGAAATTGCTTCCTTGAAGTTTCTTGGATCACATCCAACGTCGGGTTCATCTTGATCCCCTTCAAGAAGAAGACCATATAGAATAGGAGGTCTAGAAGTCCTCTCGGATCTTCTAGGTATAGGCGTGTCCATCAATGGTTCCTGAGGTGTAGGATCATTATTTTGTATTTCGGGTTCTTCTCGAATTTCTTCGAGTTCCATCATCTCGCCTTTCTTATCCAATAAGAACTCCTTCTCCAAGAAGGTGGCATTCCTTGAAACAAACACCTTTGTTTTAGCAGGATGATAGAAATAATATCCGATTGAATTCTTCGGATACCCTACAAAATAACATAAGGTGGATCGACTATCCAACTTATCTCCCACTGTCTGCTTCACGTAAGCAGGACATCCCCAAATCCTCAAGTACGAATACTTAGGAGCTTTGCCATTCCATAACTCGTATGGTGTTTTGTCCACTGCTTTGGTGTGGACGTTGTTCAACAACAACACCGCCGATAAATCCAGCATGTCCGAGGAAACTTCTAACTCCCTTTGCTGTCTTAGGTGGAGGCAGATTTTGAATAACGTGCACCTTAGCCTTGTCCACCTCGATCCCCTGTTCAGAAATTCTGTGACCCAACACTATACCTTCTGTCACCATGAAATGACACTTCTCCCAGTTAAGAACCAAATTGGTCTCCTCGCATCTCATCAACACAGAATTTAAGTTATGCAGACATGCATCAAAAGATTGTCCGAAAATAGAAAAATCATCCATGAAAATTTCTAGAAAATTTTCGACCATAATCATGAAAAATAGCAGTCATACATCTCTGAAAAGTAGCAGGAGCGTTACATAATCCGAAAGGCATACGTCTGTAGGCAAACGTACCATATGGGTAGGTAAAAGTCGTTTTATCCTGGTCTTCAGGTGCAATCGCTATTTGATTGTATCCTGAGTACCCATCTAAAAAACAGTAAAATTCATACCCAGCCAATCTTTCTAGCATTTGATCAATGAACGGGGGGAAAATGATCCTTACGGGTTGCATCATTTAATTTTCTATAATCTATGCACACACGCCAACCCGTAACTGTCCTAGTAGGTATTAATTAATTATTCTCATTCTTTATGACAGTTATCCCGCCTTTCTTTGTACACACTGCACTGGACTCACCCACGTGAAAGAGTGGGTGCCCGGTGAGCCAACTTGTGGCTAAAGGTTTTTATGACTCTATGTATAAACAATCTTTGTTTAATATAATTTACATTTTATTAATGGCAATGACTTTATCTTTCTTCATATTGTTATATTGTGATATACTATTGTTGTTTTGATAAAGACCTTGAATATACTATAGTGTATGTAAGATGTGGTAGTACATGGGGATGACTATCATGAAACACATCTTATAGTCACTATATATTCTAAACAGTTCCTAGTCGATTGAGCCATCCGTTAATAAGGATAAGGATCGCTCGAGATTGAGACTAGCATTTGCGATGCCGAGTACCACGTTTCATTGGTATGGAATATAGAGATGTTCAAAGCATGCAAATGGATATTCATACGATGAATGATCGAACTACCCTATCCGGACTTTCCAAGTGGTTATCACTTATCGAGTGGATAAAGTCCGCGGTTTTGGTTGTACACCATTAGTCCTTACTACTTGAAACATCATTGAGACTCTATATGCTAGTACTGTGCTTTGACTCGTTTACCGACTCTATTGGGGTCATCAGGTGTCGGGATTGGGTACAGTTACGACACATATAGGAGTCGATGCTTTGTTGTCAAGTATTCACCACATACTTGATAGTGTGGATATCCTATGCAATCTGAGGAGTTATTAGTGTAACGAATCTCTGGCCAGAGTACATGATGTGTTTTAAGAAATGGTTTCTTAGTAGCACATGCGATGTCACTATTTGATCTTCAAGATGCATTGCATAGTTATCGAATCTCGAACGACTCTCGATTTACCAATGGTTGTTGATTCGATTGGGATATATGGATGAAGGGACCGTACTGTATGCTAACCAAAATCTATTGGTTCTTGCAGACACTATCAGTGATACCTAGGGAATCATGGGGCGATGTTGCTAGGCGCTCTTACCATGATTCGATGGGCAAGTCGGAAAGTGTTGTTCCGAGTCACAAGGAGTTGTGAGCCCACAGCTAGCTGTATCCCTGAACCATTGAGCACAAGTAATGGATTTTTAATCCCCGTTGATATAGTTAAATTTAAAGAGTTAAATTTAATGAACAAAGAAGTGGGACTTATTATTTAAGAGTAGAGGAGTAAGATTTCCTAAAATGACATAGGGATGGGCATTTTTGGAAATCACTGAATTCGGATTCAGAAAATTTATGTTGACTTTAAAAGATGCAGAAATGGTTTCTGTGCACATTGGTGAAATTGATTTATCAATCTGAGTCACGATGAATTTTATATTAATTTCTGAACATGCGGGCTTTGTTTGTCAGGCTTGAACTTATGACTAATGGGCCCTAAGCTGTTAGCAGCCCACATTATAAATAAGTTATTGCAGTACAAAAATTGAACAGAGGCTCACAATTTTTGAAAACCCTAGCTGTGTGTTTTTAAAAGTGGCCGCCCCCCTCTCCCTCTCTGCTCGAAAATTCCATCCTGTGAATTTTGAATTTGCAGTCTGGTTTAACGGATCAAATTCGTTAATTCTCTTCGTAGAAACTTCTGATAGATTTTCTAGTGCAATCTATCAGAGGGATTAAACTTCTGTTCGTGGACCTGATTGAAGAATTGTTCGTCCATCAGTTTCTGGGATATACAACAAGAGCAGAGTAATCTGTTGGTGTCCATAATCTCGATTCGAGATTGGAGGTAAAAATTTAATTGTTATTTAATTTTTACAGGCACAATTTAATCGTAAAGTTTTGATACCCATTATGGAATCGTTCCATATAAAATTTTTAAACTTCCGCTGCACCGGGTATCAATTCTGATTGATCTGATCACCGTTCTCCAACACCACGGACTATCAGAAATAGGATAAATGATACCTGCGTCCAACAGTTTGATCGTTTCCGCTTTCACAACTTCCTGCATCTTTGGGTTTAGTCTCCTCTGTGCTTGGACTAATGGGTTGATGCTCTCTTCCATTAAAATCTTGTGCATGCATATGGATGGATTGATTCCTTTGATATCCGCCACTTTCCAAGCAAACACACTCTTGTGTTTCTTAAGCACCTCCATTAGTTTGTCCTCCATCTCACCTGTCAAAGAAGAAGATATTATGACAGGTAACTTATTTGTTCTCACCTAAAAACATGTATTTAAGATGAATGGGTAATGGTTTCAATTCCACAGTAGGTGATTCCTCAATGCTTGGTTTCTGAAGAACTAAATCCTTCCGGTCACCAAGGTCTTCAAGTCTAAGCTTTCCACCTCTTCTCCATGAATGGTTGTCATTCAAGTATGCGGTCATCTCTTTTACTCCGTCACTGAGGTCGCCCAACTGTTCAGATACAAGTGCAGCCTCTAACGGTTCCTGAAAATTATCCTGCACATAATCAAATAAGAGTGAGTCTACTACATCTAACTGAAAACATTCTTCATTATTCTGAGAAAATTTCAAAGCATTAAAAACGTCAAAAGAAATTTTCTCCTCTCCCACTCTCAACAACAGCTCTCCCTTCTGGACATCTATAAGTGCTTTTCCTGTTGCCAGGAAAGGTTTTCCCAAGATGAGTGGCATGTCCAGATCTTCTTCCATATCTAACACCACGAAGTCCACGGGGAAGATGAATTTGTCCACTTTCACAAGAACGTCCTTGATAATCCCCCGTGGATATTTGATGGACCTGTCCACCAGTTGTAAAGACATTCTGGTGGACTTTGGTTCTCCCAAGCTCAGTTTCCTGAAAACAGAGTAAGACATTAAATTTATACTTGCACCCAAATCACACAAAGCCTTATGAAACTGAACATCATTAATTACACAAGGGATAGAGAAACTCCCTGGATCCTTTTTCTTTTGTGGGATTTTGTTCTGCACCAGTGCCGAGCAATTTTCTGTCAGACTTATCATTGCATGCTCATTCAATTTCCTCTTGTTAGAGAGGATTTCCTTCAAGAATTTTGCATAGCTTGGCATTTGCATCAGTGCATCGGCGAAGGGTATATTGATGTTCAATTTCTTGAACACATCTAAAAATTTACCAAACTGAGAGTCTAGCTTGGCCTTCTTAAGAGCTGCAGGAAAAGGTGGTGGCACAACAATTTTTGATTGTGAAGTGGGTGGGGGTGTTGAGATAGATGACTTACCTGAAGTTTTTTTTGATGTACCCGTTTCGGGCTCTTTCTCGCTTTTTTGTTCAGGCTCACCGTCTTTCCACTCCTTGATTCAATTGCTTTCACCTGTTCCTTCGGATTCTTCTCAGTGTTGCTTGGCAAAGTACCCTGATCTCTTCTGGAAATTGATTTGGCCAATTGACCTATTTGATTCTCCAGATTTTTGATCGATGCATCTTGATTCTGCATACGGGTTTCAGTAGATGATATAAATTTCTGCATCATCTGATCCAATCTTGATTTCTCCTCTTGAGGATGCCTGCTGTAATTCTGATTTCCATACGGCTTATTATTCTGTCCACCCCATGAAAAATTCGGATGTTGTCTCCACCCTGGATTGTATGAATTCGAAAATGGGTCATTCCTGGGGCGATTCTGATTTCCCATGTGGCTTGCCATAACTCCCTCTGGTTGAGAGAATGTTTGACAGTCTTTTGTGAAATGCTCTGCACCGCATTTTTCACACCATACTTCTTGCACTCGCATTGCAGAAATTCCTACACTCAGTTCCTCGATCCTTTTGTTCATGACTTCAAGTTGAGCAGCCACAGATGTGAATGCTTCAACTTGATGAATTCCAATTGATTTCCGGGGCCCACTCCTTTCAGATTGAGGATGATAGCCACTGGTTGCCATTTCCTTGATTAATTCATAACCATCCTCCGACGACTTTCGCAGTAGATTCCCACCTGCAGCTGCATCTAACATGGTATGATTTGAATGAGAAAGTCCATAGTAAAACGTTTGTACCACAAGAGCATCTGGTAATTGGTGGTGTGGACATCTCCTCAGTAGATCCTTGTAGCGTTCCCATGCTTCATAAAATGTTTCCTATTCACCTTGGGAAAAAGTTGTGATGTCCGCTCTCAGCTTCATTGACTTCGATGGTGGGAAGTATTTGGTGAGGAATGCTTTAGCCAGATCATCCCAAGTTATGATGGAACCTGCAAGTAAATTCGTTAGCCATGCTTTCGCCTTGTCTCGTAGTGAAAAAGGGAATAAACGCAAACGAATAGCGTCATCTGAAACTCCCTGTATCTTGAATGTATCACAAATTTCTAAAAAATTTGTGAGATGCACATAGGGTTCATCAATGACACTTCCACCAAATTGAAGCGTGTTCTGGACCATTTGAAGTATCGCCGGCTTTATCTCAAAGTGATTCGCTGCTACAGTTGGCCGGATAATGCTTGGTCGAGCACCTTCAATGTTTGGTAAGGCAAGATCCATCATGGATCTGTAAACTGGTGGTTCTTGTTCGTGTTCTCCTTCCATTTCTTGCTGCTGTTTCCTTCTTCTTCTGTGAAAGGTTCTGTCGATTTCTGGATCAAAAGGCAATAGTCCTTCAGGTGAGTGTTGCATGTACTGCAAGAGAATCCTGCAGTCCAAAGATGGAAAAGAATGATTAAAATTGTAATAGAGAAAAATCAAATCAAACAAATTAAAATCTATTTAGTCCCCGGCAACGGCGCCAAAAACTTGATCGAGCAAATATTACCACGAAAAATCAACGTAAATATATCTACCAATTAAGCTCGAATAAATCGCAAGTGCACGATTCAAGTTATAATATAATGTACTGAGTACGAGTATCGTCCTCAGGGACTAACAAAAATAATTTTTCTTTTCAATTTTTAACTACACAAAGTATCGAAAAAGTGATTTGTGAATTAACTAACATCTAAAATTAAAACTCAATATAAATAAACTTAAATTTCACAACCAAGCCAACAAATCCAGAGTGAAGAATAACAATTCAAAATGATTTTGTTGGAATTTCGGTTCACCTTTTCCCTAATTGAACTGGACGATTGGAACTTAATTTATTCTTATAAATTTAACAAAAGTTCCTATAACATTGACACTCTCTCTCGAGGTGATGCCAAACTAATCAAATCAGTGAAGTAATTAAATCTCTCTAATTATTTATCACGACTGATTGCTTTGCGTTCTATGAATTCTACAACTTTCAACCTGGTGGTCTATGGCTATCAACATGTACTAAATACCATATCCCTATGCATATTTTAAGTCCATGGATTATATCATTCGTCCTAATTATAAACCTATCTCTCGACAGCAATTCATAATTTACGAATCTATGTTAAGGGTAGCTAATCATCAACATAGAAAGAAAAACATGATAAAATCAATTATAAACATAAATCAATTCCCAATACGTCCGGTGATTCAATCACACTACAGTGTTTCGGGATTAGGATCCCCTCGATTCCAACAAAATAATAGTTTAGCTACTAGAATTCATTACAAAAATTCAATCTCCAAGATGTTCAACATAAAAATTCAGAAGAAGAAGAAAAATAAAAACTCCCAACGGAGAAGAGAAATCTCAAGTGTTCAGCCGCCGGTAGTCTTCTGATATGAATCCCGTGTAACCCTCAAAAACTAAATAAATAATTGTATTTATAGTTCCCCAGAATCCTCTTCGAAATAAACTCTCAAAATAAAAATAAATAAAAACTGCACGCCGCGCCAAACTCCTTACACTACTGTCTCAAAAATACGTGACCGCGCCCGCGCGGTAGAATATGGCCGCTCGGGTGCCTCCTAAAGTTCCAACCTACTGTTTTTCTCAACCATGTATGCGCCCGCGCGGTAGATAATGGCCGCCCGCGCGCCCTTCTTCTTTTACATAATTTTGCCTTTCTTCTTGTTCTATCTGCATGGCCTCTGCTGTGCATCACCTTCCCACCAAGTATCGGCATTTCTTGGTGATTTCCTGCCATAAAAATAGATAAACCAGAGGAGTGAATACGAACATAATAAAACAATATAAAGAACAAGAATGGAAAAGAACGGACAATAAGTAAACGAAACGAATGCAAAACAAACACAAAACAAACAATAAAAACACATAAAAACGACTCCTATCAACTTGTATCCTGTTTTGGATTCGGGTCAGGATGGGGTTGGCTCAGCCCTGATATGGAGTATAAAAGTTCCCCGCGGAGTATCTCTCTAGCCGGTACTGTATATTCTCGGCGCCATGAGCAAGTGTTTTCACTTGATTTTTAAATCATCTGTATGCGCATATTTGTATTTATATCATTGCTTTGTATTGAGCGTTCTAGGTCACGCCCCTGTGTTTGGGCATTGTGTACCTTGTGGCGGGGCAGGTTTGAGGCTGGACGGTCCAGACAGCTCTCAACAGGATTGATCTTTGGAGAGTGTGAGTTTGTAGAGGGTAGAGATTTATTTACCCTGAACCTTCGGTTTGGTTGTATAACAGTACTTATACACTCGTGTTATCGTCGGTTGTATTCTGCCGATTGGATTTGTTGTATTTTAATTATCCGCTCTTTACGCTTTAAGCTTTTATTGCATGCGCTTTTACTATAACTCTGATTAGGTAGTGGATCCGGGTTGGGTCACTACATCTAGTAAAGATGAATTTTTTCAAAAATTTCACAACCACCCTAGAGTCATTTGTTCTACATGCAAGTGCTTCAACCCACTTAGACACATAATCGACCACAACTAAAATATATTTGTTCCCCTTAGACGCAGAAAACGGTCCCATAAAATCAATACCCCATACATCAAAAACCTCACAAACCAGATTATTATTAAAGGGCATCTCATGTCTCCTAGAAATATTACCAACTTTTTGACAAGCATCACAAGCAATCACATAGGCATATGCATCCTTAAACAACGAAGGCCAATAAAATCCCGACTGATGTACTTTAGCAGCGGTTCGACCCACGCCGAAGTGACCTCCAGTCGGAACTGTGTGACAATGGGAGAGTATAGATGTAGTGACCCTTACCCGGATCACCTACTAAACAGAACTTATGCATGCAATTAACTTAATAAAACAGATATCAGAATAAAACTGCGGAAACCAATAACATTATACAATCCCAAGTAAAGGAATCTGTAATTATCCAATAATATACAACCAAATCGAATAGCTGTATAAACCCAAACAACAGTAATAAGGCCTAGACGAAGCTCCAGCTGGCCAACCACTGACTAGCCCCTCCTGGATCCACCCTCCTCGTCCAATCGCAAACCTGCCCCATGGAATAAGGTGTCCAAAAAATACAGAGTACGAGACGTGAGCATAAAACGCTCAGTGCGAGAGTATGAGTATACATGCATGCAAAGTGAACTCCCTATAGACTCGAGGTCAAGGATCAGATAACAGAGACAGACCGGGCCCTGGTATGTAGCACGCTGTGCCGTCGCTTCAGGAGGTGGCTCCCATACCGAGATAACTGTGGAAACACCAGACCCAAATCGATGGAAGTCCATCCACTAACAGGATAGGGTACAACCCTACTAACAGACATCTCGAAGGAGATACAGCAAGATGCAAATGAATGCAGCATAATATCATGGCATATAAATCATGCAGTCACATAATACATGCATACTCAGTCAGGATATCTCGAACAGTACTTTCGTACCTCAAATACCAGGTAGGCACTACCAGCTCTAAGTCCAAGCCTAAAGTCCGCCTACACAGCGAAATGATACTACTATCATTAAAGTGCTCTAAAAGCCTTAACTAAGTTATTGCATACTCCTAAATATTTATAGGAAGCAAAAGCTATACCTTCGTCCGTCGTTAGCCCTTTGATGTCGATGCCTCCAGAACTTGGGCACAACTCCGCTACGACTATCGAACGCCTCTCCGACCTCCGGACCAAGCCTAAGAAGACTAGAACAGCTCGAATATGACTAGAAATAGAGAGGAAATCCGGAATTGGCAAGGAGAAATGAAATCTCGGCCTTCTATTTATAGACAACGATCGGAGCCTCCGATCCTTGATCGGAACGTCCGAACCTCGATCGGAACGTCCGATCCTGCCATCGGAGCTTCCGAAGATCCTGATCTGCCACGTGTCAAAATATCACTTGTTGACTCCGGATAGGGGTGATCGGAG
This sequence comes from Henckelia pumila, assembly GCF_033568475.1. Taxonomy (NCBI): domain Eukaryota; kingdom Viridiplantae; phylum Streptophyta; class Magnoliopsida; order Lamiales; family Gesneriaceae; genus Henckelia; species Henckelia pumila. The sequence continues at coordinate 98,173,740 of NC_133122.1, read as the reverse complement.
CCTCCGGTCCTGATCGGAGCTTCCGATCCAGCCACACGGCATGGATGACGTAATATCATCGGTGCCTCCGATCCTCATCGGAGCTTCCGATCCCGATCGGAGCTTCCGATCGTCCCTTCGGAGCTTCCGATCCGTCCAATCCCCAATTTATTTAATTAGCATTAATCCTTTAATTACTCAATTAGGGTTCGGGCTACTACATTCTCCCCCACTTAAGATATTTCGTCCTCGAAATCAGATCTTAAGTACCGAATGCAAATACAGAAATCAGAAACATTCTTTATTCAAACAAACGTTTACAGAGTTTGCAACTGAATACAACTTAAATAATGAAATCAAAACAACTCAGGATGGTCTTTACGCATCCTGTCCTCAAGCTCCCAAGTAGCTTCCTCAGTGCCTCGGCGCTGCCACTGAACTAAAACAAAAGGAATGACTTTGTTCCGTAGAACCTTATCCTTATAATCAAGGATGCGAAGAGGTTTCTCAACATAAGTCAAATCCTTGTCTACCTGAACCTCAGACCGCTGCAGAATATGAGATTCATCCGCCACATACCCTCGCAACAGGGATACGTGGAACACGTCGTGAATGCTGGATAGATGCGGTGGCAATGCTAGTCGATAAGCCAAATCGCCAATGCTCTCCAAGACCTCAAACGAACCGATAAATCTGGGAGACAACTTGCCCTTAAGGCCAAATCTGAGAATCTTGCAGAAAGGTGACACTCTCAGAAACACTTTCTCCCCGACCTCGAATTGCAAAGGCCTACGCTTGATATTAGCATAGCTGGCCTGACGATCCTGTGCAGTCTTAATCCGTTTCTTGATTTGATCAACAATATCTATCGCCTGCTGGATAAACTCCGGTCCCTCAGCCTGTCTCTCCCCAACTTCTTCCCAGAAGAGTGGAGTACGACAACGTCGACCATACAACGCCTCAAAAGGTGCCATCCCAATACTAGTGTGATAGCTGTTGTTGTAAGCAAACTTGATCAACGGCAAATGATTCTGCCAGGCTGAACCAAAATCCAAAACGCACGCTCTAAGCATATCCTCTAACGTACGGATAGTGCGCTCTGACTGACCATCAGTCTCTGGATGATAGGCTGTACTCAAACTGAGAGTAGTACCCATCGCACGCTGAACACTCCCCCAGAATCTAGAAGTAAACCTGGGGTCCCGATCGCTGACAATGCTCACGGGCACTCCATGAAGTCGGACGATCTCCTGAATGTACATCCGTGCCATGCGATCCACAGAGTACTCTTGGCTATAGGCAATGAAATGCGCTGACTTGGTGAGTCGGTCCACCACCACCCAGATAGCATCACAGTTCCTCGGGGATACCGGCAAATGGGTCACAAAGTCCATAGTGATAAACTCCCATTTCCATTCAGGAATAGGCAGACTGTGAAGCAATCCTCCAGGTCGTCGGTGCTCTGCCTTGACCTGTTGACACACCAAACATCTGGAAACAAACTGATAAACACTGCGTTTCATTCCCTTCCACCAGAAACGAGTACGTAGATCCTTGTACATCTTGTTGCTCCCAGGATGAATACTCAACTTAGTGCGATGTGCCTGAGACAAAATCTCCTCTCGCAACTCTTCATCCTGTGGAATCACAAGCCTACCAGACAAACACAGAAAGCCATCTGACTGATAATGAAATCCAGACGAGCTACCCTCGTTAGCTAGACGAGCTAAACACTGGGTCTTCGAATCAGACATCTGAGCATCTCGGATCCGCGAGTACAAGGCTGGCTCAGATAATATCGCAAACATCTGGATACTCTGCATACCTTTCTTATGCTTGAAGGTATAACCTAAAGTACAACAGTCACTGATCGCACTAGACATCGAACAAGTCTGAAGTGCGGATAGTCGCACCTTGCGACTCAAAGCATCAGCGGTGAGATTAGCAGCTCCCGGATGGTACTTAATCTCGCAATCATAGTCCTTAAGCAAGTCCATCCAACGTCTCTGCCTCATGTTCAATTCTGCCTGAGTGAACAAATACTTGAGACTCTTATGGTCGATGAAGATCTCAAATTTCTCGCCATACAGATAATGACGCCAGATCTTCAAAGCGAACACAATGGCTGCCAACTCCAAATCATGGACTGGGTAGTTGTCCTCGTGAAGCTTCAGCTGTCTAGAAGCGTATGCGATCACATACCCATTCTGAGTCAGGACACAACCTAACCCCTGAAGAAAAGCATCCGTGTAAACTACATACCCTCCAGATCCTGACGGTAATGCTAACACCGGCGCAGAAGTCAACCGCCGTCGAAGCTCACGGAAATTCTCCTCACACTCGGAGGACCACTCGAAATCCACACCCTTGCGGGTAAGCTGCGTCAACGGTCGAGCTAACTGAGAGAAATTCAGAATGAAGCGACGATAATACCCTGCTAGACCCAGAAAACTACGGATCTCAGCAACTGTCGTCGGACGCGACCAATTAAGTACCGCTTCAATCTTGCTTGGATCAACAGAAATCCCCTCCCTGGATATGATATGGCCAAGAAAAACCACTCTATCCATCCAGAACTCACACTTGCTCAGCTTGGCGTACAATTGCTCATCTCGAAGAGTCTGCAGTACCAACCGCAAGTGAGAAACATGCTCTTCCGTATTACGCGAATACACCAAGATGTCGTCAATGAAGACCACGACAAACTTGTCCAAATACTCCCTGAAGACACGGTTCATCCGATCCATGAATATAGCCGGCGCATTGGTCAAACCAAATGGCATCACTAGGAACTCGTAATGCCCATAGCGAGTACGGAATGCAGTCTTGGCTACGTCCTGATCACGGACTCTCAACTGATGATACCCAGATCTCAAGTCAATCTTGGAGTAAATAGAAGTACCCTGCAGCTGGTCAAACAAGTCATCAATGCGAGGCAACGGATACTTGTTCTTCACAGTGACTCGATTCAGCTGCCGATAGTCAATGCACAGCCGCATCGACCCATCCTTCTTTTTCACGAAGAGAACAGGAGCTCCCCAAGGAGATACACTAGGACGAATGTACCCCTTGTCTAAAAGATCCTGTAGCTGATTCTTCAACTCACGCATCTCTGACGGAGCCAGACGATACGGTGCTCTAGAAATAGGCGAAGTACCCGGCATCAACTCTATGCCAAACTCGACTTCCCTAGCAGGAGGAAAATCCGGAATCTCATCAGGAAACACATCTGGAAATTCATCCACAACAGGAATGCTCTCTATCCCAATACTCTCAGCGGACAAATCAACTGCATAGATAAGGTAGCCTTCCCCGCCAGACTCCAGAGCTCGACAGGCTCTCAAAGCTGATACCAAAGGCATCGGGGGTCGCGCTCCCTCACCATAGAAAAACCAACTCTCACTCCCTTCCGGATGAAAGCGTACTAATCTCTGATAGCAGTCCACTGAAGCTCGATAGGTAGTCAGCACATCTATTCCCAGAATGCAATCAAAGTCGTCCATCGCCAGGACCATGAGATTCGCTAACAGAATGTTCCCTTCGAACTCTAAAGGGCAACCCATCACTAGACGCTTAGCCAAAGCAGATTGGCCCGTCAGAGTAGAAACAGACATCACTACGTCTAGTGCAATGCATGGTAACTTATGCCTCTTAACAAAACGTGCAGAAATGAAGGAATGAGATGCACCAGTGTTAATAAGTACAAGAGCAGGTATACCATAAAGCATAAATGTACCTGCGATGACTTTCTCATTCTCCTCCACAGCCTGATCATGTCTCAGGGAAAACACCTGGCCAGAAGCTCGTGGCCTCAAATGAGAACTCCCAGCAGACTGTCCCTGCGACCTCTGCTGTACGGTAGCCTGAGAACCAGATCCTGAACCAGAACCAGAACCGCCTCCCCCAGACAGTGGACAATCCCTCCGGATATGACCAGTCTCTCCACAACGGAAACAAGCTCCAGAAGCTCTGCGGCACTTGTCGGATGGATGGTTCTTCCCACAGTGATCACACTTGTCCTTCTTACTGAAACGGACAACACCTCCAGAACCAGAGGAAGAAGTAGACCCGGACTTCTTGAATGACTGGGCACGGGGGGCCAAAGAACTAGCAGGTCTCGACTGAGAGAAAGACCTGTTCCGCCGAATGCTGTCCTCCGCCTGGTGACAACGGCTCACCAAACCCTCGTAGGACATGTCATCACCAACCGCCACACGGTCATGGATCTCGGGGTTAAGGCCCTGAAGGAACAGATTATACTTCATCTCTGAGCTATCAGCAATCTCGGGGCAATAGGATAGCAGATCAAAGAACCTCTGCTGATACTCATCGATAGACATAGTTCCCTGTCGCAGACTCAGTAGCTCGCCTGCCTTCGACTGTCGGAGTGCAGGAGGAAAATACCGCTTTTGGAAAGCTGTGCGAAACTCGGCCCAGGTCGCCACTCCTCTCGCCGCAACAAAAGGTGCAGAAGTAAACCTCCACCACCTGCGCGCACGCCCATCCAGAAGATAGCCAAGGGTCTCCACCTTCTGCTCATCGGTGCATTGGAAAGTCTGAAAAGTCGTCTCCATGCGGTCTAACCAGTTCTCCGCATCCTCCGGAGACTCACCTCCAACTAAGGGCTTAGGACCCATAGCTAAGAATCGACGCACAGTGAAACGCTCGTCGTCATGGTGACGATGACGCCATTCTCGACGAGGCTCCCGGTCGGCATCTCCCCAACGCCCACCAACACTGCCATGAGAACTCTGGTCGTCACGATTTGACATCTACAAAAATACCTCAAGATGAGACTAAATCCCAAGAAATCTTTTGCATGCTCTGATACCATAAATGTAGTGACCCTTACCCGGATCACCTACTAAACAGAACTTATGCATGCAATTAACTTAATAAAACAGATATCAGAAAAAAACTGCGGAAACCAATAACATTATACAATCTCAAGTAAAGGAATCTGTAATTATCCAATAATATACAACCAAATCGAATAGCTGTATAAACCCAAACAACAGTAATAAGGCCTAGACGAAGGTCCAGCTGGCCAACCACTGACTAGCCCATCCTGGATCCACCCTCCTCGTCCAATCTCAAACCTGCCCCATGGAATAGGGTGTCCAGAAAATACAGAGTACGAGACGTGAGCATAAAACGCTCAGTGCGAGAGTATGAGTATACATGCATGCAAAGTGAACTCCCTATAGACTCGAGGTCAAGGATCAGATAACAGAGACAGACCGGGCCCTGGTATGTAGCACGCTATGCCGTCGCTTCAGGAGGTGGCTCCCATACCGAGATAACTGTGGAAACACCGGACCCAAATCGATGGAAGTCCATCAACTAACAGGATAGGGTACAACCCTACTAACAGACATCTCGAAGGAGATACAGCAAGATGCAAATGAATGCAGCATAATATCATGGCATATAAATCATGCAGTCACATAATACATGCATACTCAGTCAGGATATCTCGAACAGTACTTTCTTACCTCAAATACCAGGTAGGCACTACCAGCTCTAAGTCCAAGCCTAAAGTCCGCCTACACAGCGAAATGATACTACTATCATTACAGTGCTCTAAAAGCCTTAACTAAGCTATTGCATACTCCTAAATATTTATAGGAAGCAAAATCTATACCTTCGTCCGTCGTTAGCCCTTTGATGTCGATGCCTCCAGAACTTGGGCACAACTCCGCTACGACTATCGAACGCCTCTCCGACCTCCGGACCAAGCCTAAGAAGACTAGAACAGCTCGAATATGACTAGAAATAGAGAGGAAATCCAGAATTGGCAAGGAGAAATGAAATCTCGGCCTTCTATTTATAGACAACGATCGGAGCCTCCGATCCTTGATCGGAACGTCCGAACCTCGATCGGAACGTCCGATCCTGCCATCGGAGCTTCCGAAGATCCTGATCTGCCACGTGTCAAAATATCACTTGTTGACTCCGGATAGGGGTGATCGGAGCCTCCGGTCCTGATCGGAGCTTCCGATCCAGCCACACGTCATGGATGACGTAATATCATCGGTGCCTCCGATCCTCATCGGAGCTTCCGATCCCGATCAGAGCTTCCGATCGTCCCTTCGGAGCTTCCGATCCGTCCAATCCCCAATTTATTTAATTAGCATTAATCCTTTAATTACTCAATTAGGGTTCGGGCTACTACAATAGAACTTACCTCTTCTGCTGGAATACACCTACAAATAATATCATCTACACAGATCTTAAACAGAATGGATCTTCCCACAAAAAATATTTCAACTCTGAGAAAAATTTCTTTTTCTGTTGATAAGTTAAATATGAGGGAACAAACTTACTTGAAAGGTAGTTAACGATGTCTGCATACCATGGAAAATTCTTTACCTCAAACAGCTGTTCTCCAAATGGGAAAGGTGATATCCTACTAGATTTTCTGAGCCCTTATTTTAAATTATTTTCAGTAAAATTCTTGCAACAATAATACCCAACGAATTAACCTGGGTTTAGAATCCTTTTTGCTCAATAAATATTTCAGCGCCGAATGATCCATGTGAACGATGACTTCGCTTCCCACCAAATACGATCTGAATTTATCCAAGGAAAATTGTAACGCCCCATTTTTATCTTAATTGATGTTATTAGAGATAATCAGTGATTTCCAAATTCGAGATCGGACTTTTTATTAATCAGGGACCTTTTTTCAAATTTTGGAAATTTTAGGGACTAAAACGCAAAATTGAGTTTTGTTATATAATTAGACTTTGACTAAGTCTTTGGATCACTTATTCATCCCCTCCTCAACACCCCTTCACCATTGTTAGGCGAGCAAAAAGCTTCCAAGCTTTTGTGATTTCGATTCTAGCTCAATCCGTCCGATAGAATTGAATTCTGACTTGATATCTACGATCACAGCGACGAGTGCTCCGTTTGGAAGTAAGTTTATCTTAATTCTGAGAAGTTTGGATTTTTCGATATTGTCAGAATTTGTTTATATTCGGAGAGGATGATTATGAGTTAGCAGTGATCGTATATCTAAGACGGTTCGAAGATCTAACGACGATCGGATTTGTTATGATTTTTCTTATTATTTTCGAAAACCTTGATTTTGTGATGTGTTGGGATTGTGTTGGAATTGATGTTTGAGGTTGATTATGAGTTCTTTGGATTGTTATCTTGTTGTCTGCGTTTTCGGTTTGATCAGTATATAGCCGTTATGCCGTCAGTTTGAAGTTTGAACGTCGTTTTGATGTTTTGAGTTATACGATTTTGATATGAGTTTGATATCGAGTTTGATCACCATGACTTCTTCTGATAGATTGAATTGAAGTTCTTGAAGATTTTGAGCCTTGCAGTCTTGATCAGTTTAGAAGAGTCGAGCCAATATAGTATCGATGTCTTCTTTTATCGATTGATGAACTTGTTTGGATATTGATTGAGGATTTGTTATTTTCAGATTGAAGAGTTTGAAACGACAAAGAAGAGGTATAAGATGACTTTGGAATGGAATAGGATGATTAACTCGAATCTGGATTCATTCGAGTGTCCTAGAAGAAATCACAAACTGCATGTTTTGATTGCTTATTTGATTATATGATTGAATTTATATTGAGTGCATGAGATTACATATGCATTCATATTGAGCCTTGATTTATTCAATTTGAATTAGACGATCTAGGGATTGTGGTTGAGTGGCTTGGTAGGCGATTTACTACCTTGTCGAGTATCTCCTTATAATGCTCTGGAGTCTAGAGAATTAAAACATGCCACATCCATCTCGAGAGGGGAGTCGGTGTGATCGTTAGATGTTTTAACCTCGGGATCCCAAATCGAAGAAAGAAAGAAAGAATAGAAGAATTTCTTTTGATTATCTGAGTCTGATAATCCAGAAGTTTCAAAGACATGCATATCATCTTATTTCAGTACTTGATTGGATTAATTGATTATATGAAGAATGAGTTCATATTATGACTTGATATGTTTATTTGATAGCATGTTAGTCTCTTTTACTGGGAATATTATTCTCACCGGATTATCCGGCTATTGTCTTTGTTTGTATATGTACTTGACAACAGGTGGGGCAGGACCGAGTCAGAGAAAACATGGCTAGACAATTGAGAGGATAGAGTGAGTCTTGGATGTTAGGAGTCGTTTATGTTTTTCGAACTCCTTTTGTGTTTGTATAAGTCCGACTAGAAGGATTTTATGCATGTTATATTTTGAGGATTGTATAAATCTAGACATAATCCTTTTATATCTTTATTGAATGGGATTATGATGTTTGGAATGTTTTTGGATTATGTTGTAGTTGGATTTTTTTGAGGAAAAACCAGTTTTATTTCTGGTACAGAGCATCTCGCTCGATCGGTAGAAGTTCACCGATCGAGCGAGCACCCCTGTACCAAAGCAAAGAGTGGGACATTTTTGAGTCCGCTCGATCGGTAAGATTTTACCGATCGAGCGGGGGTCCTAAACTTTGGGCAGAGAATTGGATTATTTTCGGTCGCTCGATCGATAAGATTTTACCGATCGAGCGAGCACCCCTTTAAAAAAAATATATATATATTGTTTTGTCTTAATCCTTATTTTTGAATTGAGTTGATCAATTCCTTTACCCTGAGATTGTATGATTAGAATCTAGGCCTCACATTAAGTGGTATCAGAGCGATAAATTTATGGATTTTATTTCTAGAAGTGAGCGGGGTAGATCGAGTCCGCTTGACCTTAATTTCTCGCATGTGCTTGATTAATTCTCTGATTAAAGAATATGTGAGCATGCTTTATTGATTGAAAATTATTTGAATTACTTGACTCGGTGATTTAAATAATAAAGCATGAGTTAATTGAGATATGAACTGTATACATGCATATGATCTGAGTTCCACCTTTGAATCGAATTAGAAGATCAGAGGTTTTGAGGCACTGAAATGATGAGATGTGAATTGAATTATCCGTGTTCTAATCCCTTTGATTTTAGAGATGGGTACTCGAAGAAGGCTAGACATGAATACTCCACCAATTATCCCTACGACAGAAACTCCACAGGTTACGACTCCTCCGTTGGTTTCGGGTAATAGAGCGGTGGCACAGATGGATGATTTGATCACGCCTATGGAAGCCTTATTGAAGAGGTTCCAATATTTTAGGCCGCCGTATTTGAATGGGAAGGAAAATCCGGTCGATTGCGAGAGTTGATTGGAGGATATTGATCAGCTTTTTGAGTCGCTTGACTACTCTGATGACCGCAGAACTAGACTGGTAATCCATCAACTACAGGGAGTGGCAAAGAGTTGGTGGATGACTACCAAAAGAACCAAAGAGAATAAAGGTACGACAATTACTTGGGCACTTTTCAGAGCAGAATTCTATAAGAGATTCTTTCCGTTTTCCTATCGAAAGGATAAAGGTGCCAAGTTTGCAAATTTGAGGCAGGGTAACATGAGCATTAAAGAGTATGTTACGAATTTTGACAGTTTGTTGCGATTCGCTCCACATTTAGCCGATAATGAGGAAGCAAAGGAAGACCAATTCATTAACGGTTTGCACCCTGATATTTTCATTCTGGTTAACATTGGGAGACCAGATAATTTTTTAGATACGATGGATCAGGCTAAGGGAGTGGAGGCAGGATTGATGAGGAAGAGAGCGAATCAGTTTCAGCCACAGCAGCAACAGAGGCAGTATCAGAATCAGTGTCAGATGAATGATGGAGGAAATAGTGGAGGAAGAAAGAAGAACTTTTTCCGGGCTAAAGGAAAGCAGTTCAAGAAATCTGGGAGTAGTTCTTCTAGCTCGAGTGGATCGAGACAATACAGTTCTGGACAGGGCTCAGGATCATCTGGAGCTTTGTGTAACAAGTGTGGAGGACGACACTCCAGTGAGCAATGCAGAGGGATTTTTTGGAACTGATATCTGCCAGCAGTCAGGACATTTTGCCAGGCAGTGTCCTCAGAAAGGTTCTGACCAGACTGAGAGTGGGAATGCCTCTCGACAGTCATCTCAACCTGGGAGACAGGCTACTGCAGTTCACTCCTTCCAACCACAACAGCAGAACCATCAGGGAGGTAATCAAAGTTTGAAACAACCTTCTCGACCGCAGGCTAGAGTGTTTGCTCTGAACGAGGATGAGGCTCAAGCTGCACCGAACGTTTTGATTACAGGTAACTGTAAAATTTTTTGTTATTCTGCGTACATTCTGATAGATACAGGTGCATCTCATTCTTTATTATCTAAGAACTTTACTGTGATGCATGCCTCTCCTATTGAGCCTATGTCTGCTTTTGTATCTGTTACTTCACCTTTTGGGTGGAGGTTTTGTGTCGAAGAATTTGGTTAGGAACTGCGAGTTGAGTTTTGAAGGAAATTTGATCGAGTTCGACTGTATTGTACTTGGTTTGTCTGATTTTGATTGCATAGTTGGAATAGATGTGTTGACTAAATACAGGGCTACCGTGGACTGTTTTCAGAAAGTAGTTCGTTTCAGACCCGATATGACAGATGAATGGAGATTCTTCGGTAAGGGTTCTCGTTCTAATATTCCTTTGATATTTGTCTTGTCTATGATTAGATTATTACAGAGAGGAGCCAAAGGATTTCTTGTTTATGTGATCGATATTCTGAAGTCTAGCCCTGAGCTGAACGATATACCAGTGGTTAGGGAATTCCCTGATGTGTTTGTAGATGATATTCCGGGATTGCCACCGATTAGGGAGATTGAATTCGGCATTGATTTGACGACAGGTACTCAGCCAATTTCAAAATCTCCGCACCAAATGGCTCCGATCGAATTGAAAGAATTGAAGGAGCAATTGGAAGATTTGATTGCCAAGAGATACATTAGACCGAGTGTGTCACCTTGGGGTGCTCATGTTCTGTTTTTGAGGAAAAAGGATGGCTCTATGAGACTCTGCGTCGACTACCGCCAATTGAATCAAGCGACGGTGAAGAACAGGTATCCTTTACCGCGTATCGATGACCTTTTTGACCAGTTGCAGGGTTCTTGTATCTATTCGAAGATAGATTTGAGGTTTGGGTATCATTAACTGAGAGTTCGTGAAGAGGATGTTCCAAAGACTGCGTTTCTAACGAGGTATGGACACTTTGAATTTCTTGTCATGCCGTTCGGTTTGACTAACGCCCTAGCAGTCTTTATGGTATTGATGAACCGAATATTTCAGATTTTTCTTGATGAGTTTGTGATTATTTTCATTGATGATATCTTAATCTATTCTATGAGTCGTGCCGAGCATTCAGAGCATCTGAGAACAGTTTTGCAGATTTTGAGGACAGAATAGTTATTCGCCAAGCTTCCGAAGTGTGAGTTTTAGCTTGTCAGAGTTGTCTTTCTGGGGCACATTATTTTAAGAGATGGGATTGCTGTTGATCCCAGCAAGATAGAAGCAGTAATGAAATGGCGAAGGCCGACTTCGGTGCTTGAGATCCGCAGCTTTATGGGTTTAGTAGGGTACTATCGCAGATTTATTCAGGGTTTTTCTTCTATTGCGAAGACTATTACCCAGCTGACTCAAAAGAATGCTCCTTTTCTGTGTACAGATGATTGTGATGCCAGTTTTGTTGAGTTGAAGAAGAGATTAACCAGTGCTCCGATTCTTTCTATTCCATCTGGTTCTGGAGGTTTCACAGTTTATTGCGATGCTTCTCATCGAGGTCTGGGTTGTGTTCTTATGCAGAGGAAGCACGTGATAGCATATGCGTCGAGGAAGTTGAAACCGCACGAGACTCGTTATCCAGTTCATGATCTTGAACTCGCTGCTATTGTTTTTTCCTTGAAGATCTGGTGTCACTATTTGTACGGTGAGTCTTTTGAGATCTTTTCTGATCATAAGAGTCTTAAATACTTATTTTCACAGTCTGAGTTGAATATGAGACAGAGGAGATGGCTAGATTTATTGAAGGACTTCGACTGCGAGATTAAGTATTACCCAGGTAAGTCGAATGCAGCTGCCGATGCCTTGATTCGCAAGCTTTGCTCTTTATCTCTTTCGACGATCGGTGTTTCTCGGTTGATAAATGGCTGTTGCACTTCTGGGTTGGAGTTTGAGCCAGATATAAATCCGATCAGAGTTTGTGCGATTCAGGCCGAGCCAGAGTTGTTTGTGTCGATCAGAGAAGCACATAAATCAGATGAGAGTATTCAAAAGTCGATAGAGAAAGTGAGATCAGGACACAAGTCTGAGTTTCAGGTCAGAGATGATGTTTTATTTGTGAATAGCCGTATTGTTGTGCCTGAGATTGATGAGTTAAGACAACGTATTATGAGAGAGGCACATTGTAGTCGGTTCAGTGTTCATCCCGGAGGCCGAAAGATGTATAACGACTTGAAGAGTCAGTTCTAGTGGAAGAAGTTAAAGAAGGATGTGGTGAGGTTTGTATCCCATTGTTTGAACTGTCAGCAGGTTAAAGCTGAGAGAAAGAGACCAGGTGGGCTTCTGCACAGTCTGTCTATTCCAGAATGGAAGTGGGATCACATTTCGATGGATTTCATCATGAAACTACCCCGATCGGTTCGAGGATGCGATGCAATTTGGGTAGTGATTGATAGGTTGACGAAGTTTGCTTTCTTCATTCCTTATCGGATGACGTACCGCCATGATCAGATGGCCGAGTTGTATGCTAGAGAGATTTTCAGATTGCACGGTGTGCCGAGATCGATTGTTTCAGACCGAGATCCTTGGTTTACTTCTCAATTCTGGCATAGTCTATAGGAAGCTCTTGGTACTCGTTTGCACTTGAGTTCAGCTTATCATCCTCAGACCGACGGTCAGTCTGAGCGGACGATTCAGACTCTGGAGGATATGTTACGAGCAGTGGTGCTTGACTTTGGCACTACTTGTCAAGATTCATTGCCTCTCGTTGAGTTTTCTTACAACAACATCTTTCAGACGAGTATAGGTATTGTGGGGACCTCGGGTTGCTAATCTCGTTTTAGGGCAGCTAATGATTAATTAAACAATTAATCTAACAATTAAAGAATAATAAATCAAGAGCAAAAAATATTTTTTTTTAAAATTCAGAGCCTCGCTCGATCGGGCAAAGTCAGCCGATCGAGCGAGCAATTAAATCATGCTCTCGGGTCTGCACATTTTTGGTCTCGCTCGATCGGTCAAAACCTACCGATTGAGCAAGCCCAAAATGCTCGATTTTCTGCCTTCAATTTAAGGGTCTCGCTCGATCGGAGAACTTCACTCGATCGAGCGGGCACCATTTCCAGAAAACCCAAGAAGACATTTTCTACTGTCAAGCTTGGAACAATGGCATGAATCATGTAGTGACCCTTACCCGGATCACCTACTAAACAGAACTTAGGCATGCAATTAACTTAATAAAACAGATATCAGAATAAAACTGCGGAATCCAATAACATTATACAATCCCAAGTAAAGGAATCTGTAATTATCCAATAATAAACAACCAAATCGAATAGCTGTATAAACCCAAACAACAATAATAAAACCTAGACGAAGCTCCAGCTGGCCAACCACTGACTAGCCCCTCCTGGATCCACCCTCCTCGTCCAATCACAAACCTGCCCCATGGAATAAGGTGTCCAGAAAATACAGAGTACGAGACGTGAGCATAAAATGCTCAGTGCGAGAGTATGAGTATAAATGCATGCAAAGTGAACTCCCTATAGACTCGAGGTCAAGGATCAGATAACAGAGACAGACCGGGCCCTGGTATGTAGCACGCTGTGCCGTCGCTTCAGGAGGTGGCTCCCATACCGAGATAACTGTGGATACGCCGGACCCAAATCGATGGAAGTCCATCCACTAACAGGATAGGGTACAACCCTACTACAGACATCTCGAAGGAGATACAGCAAGATGCAAATGAATGCAGCATAATATCATGGCATATAAATCATGCAGTCACATAATACATGCATACTCAGTCAGGATATCTCGAACAGTACTTTCGTACCTCAAATACCAGGTAGGCACTACCAGCTCTAAGTCCAAGCCTAAAGTCCGCCTACACAGCGAAATGATACTACTATCATTAAAGTGCTCTAAAAGCCTTAACTAAGCTATTGCATACTCCTAAATATTTATAGGAAGCAAAAGCTATACCTTCGTCTGTCGTTAGCCCTTTGATGTCGATGCCTCCAGAACTTGGGCACAACTCCGCTACGACTACCGAACACCTAGACGACTCCCGGTTCAAGCCTAGAAAGGCTAGAACAACTCGAATATGACTAGAAATAGAGAGGAAATTCGGAATTGGCAAGGAGAAATGAAGTCTCGGCCTTCTATTTACAGACAACGATCGGAGCCTCCGATCCTCGATCGGAACGTCCGAACTTCGATCGGAACGTCCGATCCTGCCATCGGAGCTTCCGAAGATCCTGATCTGCCACGTGTCAAAATATCATTTGTTGACTTCGGATAGGGGTGATCGGAGCCTCCGGTCCTGATCGGAGCTTCCGATCCAGCCACACGTCATGGATGACGTAATATCATCGGTGCCTCCGATCCTCATCGGAGCTTCCGATCCCGATCGGAGCTTCCGATCGTCCCTTCGAGGCTTCCGATCCGTCCGATGCCTAATTGAATTAATTAGCATTAATCCTTTAATTACTCAATTAGGGTTCGGGTTACTACATTCTCCCCCACTTAAGATATTTCGTCCTCGAAATCAGATCTTAAGTACCGAATGCAAATACAGAAATCAGAAACATTCTTTATTCAAATCAAACGTTTACAGAGTTTGCAACTGAATACAACTTAAAGAATGAAATCAAAACAACTCAGGATGGTTTTTACGCATCCTGTCCTCAAGCTCCCAAGTAGTTTCCTCAGTGCCTCGGCGCTGCCACTGAACTAAAACCAAAGGAATGACTTTGTTCCGTAAAACCTTATCCTTGTAATCCAGGATACGAAGAGGTTTCTCAACATAAGTCAAATCCTTGTCTACCTGAAACTCAGATCGCTGCAGAATATGAGATTCATCCGCCACATACCGTCGCAACAGAGATACGTGGAACACGTCGTGAATACTGGATAGATGCGGTGGCAAAGCTAGTCGATAAGCCAAATCGCCAATACTCTCCAAGATCTCAAACGGACCGATAAATCTGGGAGACAACTTGCCCTTAAGGCCAAATCTGAGAATCTTGCGGAAAGGTGACACTCTCAGAAACACTTTCTCCCCGACCTCGAACTGCAAAGGCCTACGCTTGATATTAGCATAGCTGGCCTGACGATCCTGTGCAGTCTTAATCCATTTCTTGATCTGATCAACAATGTCTATCGCCTGCTGAATAAACTCCGGTCCTTCAGCCTGTCTCTCCCCCACTTCTTCCCAGAAGAGTGGAGTACGACAACGTCGCCCATACAACGCCTCAAAAGGTGCCATCCCAATACTAGTGTGATAGCTGTTGTTGTAAGCGAACTCGATCAACGACAAATGATCCTGCCAGGCTGAACCAAAATCCATGACGCACGCTCTAAGCATATCTTCTAACGTACGGATAGTGCGCTCTGACTGACCATCAGTCTCCGGATGATAGGCTGTACTCAAACTGAGAGTAGTACCCATCGCACGCTGAACACTCCCCCAGAATCTAGAAGTAAACCTGGGGTCCCGATCGCTGACAATGCTCACAGGCACTCCATGAAGTCAAACGATCTCCTGAATGTACATCCGTGCCATACGATCCACATTGTACTCCCGGCTATAGGCAATGAAATGCGCTGACTTGGTGAGTCGGTCCACCACAACCCAGATAGCATCACAGTTCTTCGGGGATACCGGAAAATGGGTCACAAAGTCCATAGTGATAAACTCCCATTTCCATTCAGGAATAGGCAGACTGTGAAGCAATCCTCCAGGTCGTCGGTGCTCTGCCTTGACCTGTTGACACACCAAACATCTCAAAACAAACTGATAAACACTGCGTTTCATTCCCTTCCACCAGAAACGAGTACGTAGATCCTTGTACATCTTGTTGCTCCCAGGATGAATACTCAACTTAGTGCGATGTGCCTGAGACAAAATCTCCTCTCGCAACTCTTCATCCTGTGGAATCACAAGCCTACCAGACAAACACAGAAAGCCATCTGACTGATAATGAAATCCAGACGAGCTACCCTCGTTAGCTAGACGAGCTAAACACTGGGTCTTCGAATCAGACATCTGAGCATCTCGGATCCGCGAGTACAAGGCTGGCTCAGATAATATCGCAAACATCTGGATACTCTGCATACCTTTCTTATGCTTGAAGGTATAACCTGAAGTACAACAGTCACTGATCGCACTAGACATCGAACAAGTCTGAAGTGCGGATAGTCGCACCTTGCGACTCAAAGCATCAGCGGTGAGATTAGCAGCTCCCGGATGGTACTTAATCTCGCAATCATAGTCCTTAAGCAAGTCCATCCAACGTCTCTGCCTCATGTTCAATTCTGCCTGAGTGAACAAATACTTGAGACTCTTATGGTTGGTGAAGATCTCAAATTTCTCGCCATACAGATAATGACGCCAGATCTTCAAAGCGAACACAATGGCTGCCAACTCCAAATCATGGACTGGGTAGTTGTCCTCGTGAAGCTTCAGCTGTCTAGAAGCGTATGTGATCACATGCCCATTCTGAGACAGGACACAACCTAACCCCTGA
This sequence comes from Henckelia pumila, assembly GCF_033568475.1. Classification (NCBI taxonomy): domain Eukaryota; kingdom Viridiplantae; phylum Streptophyta; class Magnoliopsida; order Lamiales; family Gesneriaceae; genus Henckelia; species Henckelia pumila. The sequence continues at coordinate 98,157,140 of NC_133122.1, read as the reverse complement.
AGAGAAGCATCCGTGTAAACTACATACCCTCCAGATCCTGACGGTAATGCTAACACCGGCGCAAAAGTCAACCGCCGTCGAAGCTCACGGAAATTCTCCTCACACTCGGAGGACCACTTGAAATCCACACCCTTGCGGGTAAGCTGCGGCAACGGTCGAGCTAACTGAGAGAAATTCAGAATGAAGCGACGATAATACCCTGCTAGACCCAAAAAACTACGGATCTCAGCAACTGTCGTCGGACGCGACCAATTAAGTACCGCTTCAATCTTGCTTGGATCAACAGAAATCCCCTCCCTGGATATGATATGGCCAAGAAAAACCACTCTATCCATCCAGAACTCACACTTGCTCAGCTTGGCGTACAATTGCTCATCTCGAAGAGTCTGCAGTACCAACCGCAAGTGAGAAACATGCTCTTCCGTATTACGCGAATACACCAAGATGTCGTCAATGAAGACCACGACAAACTTGTCCAAATACTCCCTGAAGACACGGTTCATCAGATCCATGAATATAGCCGGCGCATTGGTCAAACCAAATGGCATCACTAGGAACTCGTAATGCCCATAGCGAGTTCGGAATGCAGTCTTGGCTACGTCCTGATCACGGACTCTCAACTGATGATACCCAGATCTCAAGTCAATCTTGGAGTAAATTGATGTGCCCTGCAGCTGATCAAACAAGTCATCAATGCGAGGCAACGGATACTTGTTCTTCACAGTGACTCGATTCAGCTGCCGATAGTCAATGCACAGCCGCATCGACCCATCCTTCTTCTTTACGAAGAGAACAGGAGCTCCCCAAGGAGACACACTAGGATGAATGTACCCCTTGTCCAAAAGATCCTGTAGCTGATTCTTCAACTCACACATCTCTGACGGAGCCAGACGATACGGTGCTCTAGAAATAGGCGAAGTACCCGGCATCAACTCTATGCCAAACTCGACTTCCCTAGCAGGAGGAAAACCCGGAATCTCATCAGGAAACACATCTGGAAATTCATCCACAACAGGAATGCTCTCTATCCCAATACTCTCAGCGGACAAATCAACTGCATAGATAAGGTAGCCTTCCCCGCCAGACTCCAGAGCTCGACAGGCTCTCAAAGCTGATACCAAAGGCATCGGGGGTCGCGCTCCCTCACCATAGAAAAACCAACTTTCACTCCCTTCCGGATGAAAGCGTACTAATCTCTGATAGCAGTCCACTGAAGCTCGATAGGTAGTCAGCACATCTATTCCCAGAATGCAATCGAAGTCGTCCATCGCCAGGACCATGAGATTCACCAACAGAACGTTCCCTTCGAACTCTAAAGGGCAACCCATCACTAGACGCTTAGCCAAAGCAGATTGGCCCGTCGGAGTAGAAACAGACATCACTACGTCTAGTGCAATGCATGGTAACTTATGCCTCTTAACAAAACGTGCAGAAATGAAGGAATGAGATGCACCAGTGTCAATAAGTACAAGAGCAGGTATACCATAAAGCTTAAATGTACCTGCGATGACTTTCTCATTCTCCTCCACAGCCTGATCATGTCTCAGGGCAAACACCTGGCCAGAAGCTCGTGGCCTCAAATGAGAACTCCCAGCAGACTGTCCCTGTGACCTCTGCTGTACGGTAGCCTGAGAACCCGATCCTGTACCAGAACCAGAACCACCTCCCCCAGACAGTGGACAATCCCTCCGGATATGACCAGTCTCTCCACAACGGAAACAAGCTCCAGAAGCTCTACGACACTTGTCGGATGGATGGTTCTTCCCACAGTGATCACACTTCTCCTTCTTACCATAACGGACAACACCTCCAGAACCAGAGGAAGAAGAAGATCCAGACTTCTTGAAAGTTTGGGCACGGGGACCCAAAGAACTAGCAGGTCTCGACTGAGAGAAAGACCTGTTCCGCCGAATGCTGTCCTCTGCCTGATGACAACGGCTCACCAAACCCTCGTAGGACATGTCGTCACCAACCGCCACACGGTCATGGATCTCAGGGTTAAGGCCCTGAAGGAACAGATTATACTTCATCTCTGAGCTATCAGCAATCTCGGGGCAATAGGATAGCAGATCAAAGAACCTCTGCTGATACTCATCGATAGACATGGCTCCCTGTCGCAGACTCAGTAGCTCGCCTGCCTTCGACTGACGGAGTGCAGGAGGAAAATACCGCTTTTGGAAAGCTGTGCGGAACTCGGCCCAGGTGGCCACTCCGCTCGCCGCAACAAAAGGTGCAGAAGTAAACCTCCACCACCTGCGCGCACGCCCATCCAGAAGATAGCCAAGGGTCTCCACCTTCTGCTCATCGGTGCATTGGAAAGTCTGAAAAGTCGTCTCCATGCGGTCTAACCAGTTCTCCGCATCCTACGGAGACTCACCTCCAACTAAGGGCTTAAGACCCATAGCTAAGAATCGACGCACAGTGAAACGCTCGTCGTCATGGTGACGATGACGCCGTTCTCGACGAGGCTCCCGGTCGGCATCACCCCAACGCCCACCCACACTGCTATGAGAACTCTGGTCGTCACGATTTGACATCTACAAAAATACCTCAAGATTAGACTAAATCCCAAGAAATCTTTTGCATGCTCTGATACCATAAATGTAGTGACCCTTACCCGGATCACCTACTAAACAGAACTTAGGCATGCAATTAACTTAATAAAACAGATATCAGAATAAAACTGCGGAATCCAATAACATTATACAATCCCAAGTAAAGGAATCTGTAATTATCCAATAATAAACAACCAAATCGAATAGCTGTATAAACCCAAACAACAATAATAAAACCTAGACGAAGCTCCAGCTGGCCAACCACTGACTAGCCCCTCCTGGATCCACCCTCCTCGGCCAATCGCAAACCTGCCCCATGGAATAGGGTGTCCAGAAAATACAGAGTACGAGACGTGAACATAAAACGCTCAGTGCGAGAGTATGAGTATACATGCATGAAAAGTGAACTCCCTATAGACTCGAGGTCAAGGATCAGATAACAGAGACAGACCGGGCCCTGGTATGTAGCACGCTGTGCCGTCGCTTCAGGAGGTGGCTCCCATACCGAGATAACTGTGGATACGCCGGACCCAAATCGATGGAAGTCCATCCACTAACAGGATAGGGTACAACCCTACTACAGACATCTCGAAGGAGATACAGCAAGATGCAAATGAATGCAGCATAATATCATGGCATATAAATCATGCAGTCACATAATACATGCATACTCAGTCAGGATATCTCGAACAGTACTTTCGTACCTCAAATACCAGGTAGGCACTACCAGCTCTAAGTCCAAGCCTAAAGTCCGCCTACACAGCGAAATGATACTACTATCATTAAAGTGCTCTAAAAGCCTTAACTAAGCTATTGCATACTCCTAAATATTTATAGGAAGCAAAAGCTATACCTTCGTCCGTCGTTAGCCCTTTGATGTCGATGCCTCCAGAACTTGGGCACAACTCCGCTACGACTACCGAACGCCTAGACGACTCCCAGTTCAAGCCTAGGAAGGCTAGAACAACTCGAATATGACTAGAAATAGAGAGGAAATCCGGAATTGGCAAGGAGAAATGAAGTCTCGGCCTTCTATTTATAGACAACGATCGGAGCCTCCGATCCTCGATCAGAACGTCCGAACTTCGATCGGAACGTCCGATCCTGCCATCGGAGCTTCCGAAGATCCTGATCTACCACGTGTCAAAATATCATTTGTTGACTTCGGATAGGGGTGATCGGAGCCTCCGGTCCTGATCGATTGAATTGAAGTTCTTGAAGATTGTGAGCCTTGCAGTCTTGATCACTTTAGAAGAGTCGAGCCGGTATAGTATCGGTGTCTTCTTTTATTGATTGATGAACTTGTTTGGATATTGATTGAGGATTTGTTATTTTCAGATTGAAGAGTTTGAAACGACAAAGAAGAGGTATAAGATGACTTTGGAATGGAATAGGACGATTAACTCGAATCCGTATTCATTCGAGTGTCCTAGAAGAAATCACATACTGCATGTTTTGATTGCTTATTTGATTATATGATTGAATTTATATTGAGTGCATGAGATTACATATGCATTCATATTGAGCCTTGATTTATTCAATTTGAATTAGACGATCTAGGGATTGTGGTTGAGTGGCTTGGTAGGCGATTTACTACCTTGTCGAGTAGCTCACTATAATGCTCTGGAGTCTAGAAGATTAAAATATGCCACATCCATCTCGAGAGGGGAGTCGGTGTGATAGTTGGATGTTTTAACCTCGTGATCCCAAACCGAAAAAAGAAAGAAAGAATAGAAGAATTTATTTTGATTATCTGAGTCAGATAATCCAGAAGTTTTAAAGACATGCATATCATCTTAATTCAGTACTTGATTGGATTAATTGATTATATGAAGAATGAGTTCATATTATGACTTGATATGTTTATTTGATAGCATGTTAGTCTCTTTTACTGGGAATATTATTCTCATCGGATTATCCGGCTGTTGTCTTTGTTTGTATGTGTACTTGGCAACAGGTGGGCCAGGACCGAGTCAGAGACAACATGGCTAGACGATTGAGAGGATAGTGTGAGGCTTGGATGTTAGGAGTCGTTTATGTTTTTCAAACTCCTTTTGTGTTTGTATAAGTCCGAGTAGAAGGATTTTATGCATGTTATATTTTGAGGATTGTATAAGTCTAGACCTAATCCTTTTATCTCTTGATTGAATGGGATTATGATGTTTGGAATGTTTTTGGATTATTTTGGAGTTGGATTTTTTTGAGGAAAAACCAGTTTTATTTCTGGTACAGAGCATCTCGCTCGATCAAGAGAAGTTCACCGATCGAGCGAGCACCCCTGTACCAAAGCAGAGAGTGGGACATTTTTGTGTCGGCTCGATCGGTAAGATTTTACCGATCGAGCGGGGGTCCTAAACTCTGGGCAGAGAATTGGATTATTTTCGACTGCTCGATCGGTAAGATTTTACCGATCGAGCGAGCACCCCTTTTATCTTGATATCAATTTTAAATCATATTTAAAATGAGGGATTTTAATTTTGAAAATTTGTCTCATCATTTTAAAATTTTGTATGCTTGCCGGATTCACACAATTTTGTCTAGAACATGCATACAAACAATAATATCATATATTATATAGGATGATCGATTCTATTTCTAATCGACCCGTGGTTGCCAATCACTAGTCTTAGTCCAATCCTAGGTAATATGCAGTATGCAATGCAATCCTATTACATTGAGCTTCCAATTTACATTTCTTCTGTCTTTATTGTCTACTGGGCCCACCTCCGTCTTCAAATCTTCATCTCCCACTAAATCTAATGTATTTACAATAAATAACAATGACAAGTAGGGGATATATTTCAAGGGGTGGGAACGGGCCATAAACCAGACCCACTTTTATTACATACGACAATTCATATTGGGCCATAAACCAGGCCCATTAATAAATCCAACAACAATAAAAACAAATGTAAATTCCTAACATACACCTACAAAATTGGTCATGGCAATCGATCATCCTTATCCAATAACATTTAATTCAAAATTATTTTATTGGATAACATGCAATGGCAATTTAAATTTAAAAGGATAAAATCATATTCCATATATAAAATCTTATTTTACATACAAAATCATATTTTATCTTTTTATCAAATAAAATAATATTTTATCTATAAAATCCAATTTTATACATAAAATCATATTTTACTCAATATATCCATAAGATCATATCTTATCATCAATTGTACCAAAAATAATTAATTTCATAAAATCTGATTCAACGGATAAAATATTTAAATTTTCCAAAAAATTCAAATTTATCCAAAAATCAATTTTAAAATTTTCGGACTCGAACAATTCGATCTGATGCCTCGTGGACCAATCAAAAACAATTTTCGATCGGACCAAAAATAGAATTTTAACATATTAAAATTTTAATTTAAAAATTAAAAATAATTTTTCGCGGGCCGCCCGGGACACTCCCGGGCTGCCCGCTCCCCAAAGGGGCTCGGGCCGGGCAGCCCGGCTGCCCCTAGGGCAGCGCCATGCGCCGCCCTGCGCAGCGCCCAGCGCTGCGCTGGGCAGCGACCATCGCTGCCCGGGTTTTGCCCGAAAAAAAATTTTATTTTTAAAATATTTATTTTGTTTCAAAAACCGAGGCTTATAATTTTTTGTACAATCGATTAATTTAATCGCTTGATCTGAGCAACCTGGCTCTGATACCACTGTTGGAGAACGACGATCAGATCAATCAGAATTGATACTCGGTGCAGCGGAAGTTTATAAATTTTATATGGAACGATTCCATAATGGGTATCAAAACTTTACGATTAAATTGTGTGTGTAAAAATTAAATAAAAATTATAAATTTTTACCTCCAATCTCGAATCGAGATTATGGACACCAACAGATTGCTCTGCTCTTGTTGTATCTCCCAGGAACTGATGGACGAACTGTTCTTCAATCAGGTCCACGAACAGAGATTTAATCCCTCTGATAGATTGCACTAGAAAATCTATCAGAAGTTTCTACGAAGAGAATTAACGAATTTGATCCGTTAAACCAGACTGTAATTCAAAATTCACAGGCTGGATTTTCCTGAGCAGAGGGGAGGGGGGCGGCCACTGTTAGAGAGAAAACTAGGGTTTTTCGAAAATTGTGACCTGTTGTATGTAATTTATGTACTGCAATAACTTATTTATAATGTAGGCCGCTAACAGCTTAGGGCCCATTAGTCATAAGTTCAAGCCCGAAAAGCAAAGCCCGCATGTTCAGAAATTAATATAAAATTCATCATGACTCCGATTGATAAACCGATTCCCAATGTGCACAGAAACCATTTCTGCACCTTTTAAAGTCAAGATAAATTTTTCTGAATCCGAATTCAGTGATTTCCAAAAATGTCCATCCCTATGTCATTTTAGGAAATCTTACTCCTCTACTCTTAAATAAGAAGTCCAACTTCTTTGTTCGTTAAATTTAACTCTTTAAATTTAACTATTTCAACGGGGATTAAAAATCCATTACTCTGTGTGACCCTCAATGGTTCAGGGATACAGCTAGCCGTGGGCTCACAACTCCTTGTGACTCGGAACAACAATTTCCGACTTGCCCATCGAATCATGGTAAGAGCGCCTAGCAACATCGCCCCATGATTCCCTAGGTATCACTGATAGTGCCTGCAAGAACCAATAGATTTTGGTTAGCGTATAGTACGGTCCCTTCATCCATATATCCCGATCGAATCAACAACCATTGGTATATCGAGAGTCGTTCGAGATTCGATAACTATGCAATACATCTTGAAGATCAAATAGTGACATCGCATGTGCTACTAAGAAACCATTTCTTAAAACACACCATGTACTCTGGCCAGAGATTCGTCACACTAATATCTCCTCAGATCGCATAGGATATCCACACTCGCAAGTATGTGGTGAATCCTTGACAATAAAGCATCGACTCCTATATGTGTTGTAAATATACCCAATCCCGACACCTGATGACCCCAATGGAGTCGGTAAACGAGTCAAAGCACAGTACTAGCATATAGAGTCTCAATGATGTTTCAAGTAGTAAGGACTAATGGTGTACAACCAAAACCGCGGACTTTATCCACTCGATAAGTGATAACCACTTGGAAAGTCCGTATAGAGTAGTTCGATCATTCATCATATGAATATCCATTTGCATGCTTCGAACATCTCTATTTTCCTTACCAATGAAACATGGTACTCTGCATCGCAAATTCTAGTCTCAAACTCGAGCGATCCTTATCCTTATTTTCGGACGGCTCAATCGACTAGGAACAGTTTAGAATATACAGTGACTATAAGATGTGTTTCATGATAGCCATCCCTATGTGCTACCACATCTTACATACACTATAGTATATTCAAGGTCTTTATCAAAACAACAATAGTATATCACAATATAGCAATATGAAGAAAGATAAAGTCATTGCCATTAATAAAAGTGTAAATTATATTAAACAAAAGATTGTTTATACAAAGAGTCATCAAAGCCCTTAGCCACAAGTTGGCTCACCGGGCACCCACTCTTTTAGGATGTTCCTAAGACAGCATTTCATACGCGGTATGGACACTATGAGTTTTTAGTGATGCCGTTTGGTTTGACGAATGCTCCAGCTGTTTTTATGGATCTGATGAACAGAGTTTTCCGCGACTTTCTGGATAAGTTCGTGGTGGTGTTCATCGATGACATTTTGGTGTATTCTCGCAACATGGATGAGCCTGCCTACCATCTCTATATTGTACTGAAGGTCTTGAGGGAGAGACAGTTGTATGGGAAGCTGAGTAAGTGTGACTTCTGGATTGATCGAGTTGTGTTCCTTGGTTATGTCATTTCTCAGGATGGCGTATCTGTTGATCCTAGCAAGACAGAAGCTATTTTGAATTGGTCACGACCGACTACAGCTTCTGAGATTCATAGTATCCTTGGTTTAGCAGGATACTATCGTCGTTTTGTGGAGAATTTCTCTTAGATAGCTAAGCCTTTGACTCAGTTGACGAAGAAAGACGTTTCTTTCGTTTGTTCTGATGCTTGTGAAGACAGTTTTTGTGAGTTGAGACGTCGTCTGACGACAGCTCCAGTTCTTGCGTTACCGTCTGGATCAGGTGGTTTTGTAGTCTTTACTGATGCTTCTCTCCAGGGTTTGGGGTGTGTGTTGACTCAGAATGGCCACGTGATTGCTTATGCTTCCAAACAGCTGAAAACTCACGAGGAGAACTATCCCGTACATGATTTAGAGCTTGCAGCCATTGTCTTTGCTCTTAAGATATGGCGTCACTATTTGTACGGAGAACGATTTGAGATCTTCACCGATCATAAGAGTTTGAAGTATCTGTTCACTCAGGCTGAGTTGAACATGCGGCAGCGTCGTTGGATGGATCTGTTGAAGGATTACTATTGTGAGATCAAGTACCATCCAGGTTCTTCAAATCCCGTTGCTGATGCGCTTAGTCGTAAAGTTTATATGAGTTCCATTCGTACCAGTTTGATTTCGAAGGCAGTGGAGGAGTGTTGTTCTTTGGGATTCACATTCCATCATAAGAAAGAACAACAAGGGATTCGTGTCTCTTCTGTGCTTGCAGAGCCAGCGCTATACAGACGAATCCGGGAAACTCAGAATTTTGATCCGAAGAATCAGCAGTTGGCCCAGCTGGCTGAGGGTGATAACACTTCTGGTTTCCATCTGCAAGGAGACGGTCTGTTGTGTCTTTCTGGTCGAGTTGTGGTACCCGAGGATTCTACTTTGAGGGATGAGATCTTATCGCAAGCTCACCGCAGTCGATTCTCAGTGCATCCAGGCAGTATGAAGATGTATAAGGATCTTCGCACTCGATTTTGGTGGAAAGGGATGAAGCGCAGCGTTTATCAGTTCGTGTCCCGATGCCTTGTGTGTCAACAAGTCAAGGCAGAGTTTAGACGACCCGGAGGGTTACTCCACAGCTTAGAGATTCCTGAATGGAAGTGGGAGCATGTGACGATGGACTTTGTCACCCACTTGCCTATGTATTCTAGGAATTGTGATGCTATTTGGGTTGTCGTGGATCGGTTGTCGAAGTCAACGCATTTTCTTCCCTACAACCGCGATTGCACCTTTGATAGGATGGCGCAATTGTATGTACGGGAGATTGTGCGATTGCATGGGATTCCGTTGAGCATTGTCAGCGATAGAGATCCGAGGTTCACCTCGAGATTTTGGGGTAGTTTCCAGTGAGCCCTTGGTACTACTTTGAGCTTGAGTACGGCTTATCATCCAGAGACAGACGGACAGTCGGAGCGTACTATTCGCACTCTAGAGGATATGCTTCGTGCGGCGGTGATGGATTTTGGTCCAGTGTGGCATGATCATTTACCCTTGGTGGAGTTCGCCTGCAACAATAGTTTCCATCGCAGCATTGGCATGGCACCATTTGAGGCTCTTTATGGACGCCGTTGTCGTACACCTTTGTTTTGGGAAGAGGTTGGCGAGCGTCAGGTTGAGGGTCCTCAGATGATTCAGCAGATGATTGAGGCAGTAGAGTTGATCCAACGCAGGATTAAGGCAGCCCAGGATAGACAGGCTAGTTACGCGAACACTCACCGCAGGCCACTTCATTTTGAGGTAGGGGAATATGTTTTCTTGCGTGTGTCACCTTTCCGGAAGGTGATGAGGTTTGGTCGCAAGGGTAAGCTGACACCTAGATTTATTGGTCCTTTCGAGATTCTCGAGAAGGTTGGGGATGTTGCTTATCGTCTGGCCTTGCCACCCGATCTTTCAGAGATCCACGATGTGTTCCACGTGTCCTTGTTGAGGCGGACGAGTCGCATATTTTGCACCCGAACGAGGTAAAGGTAGATCGGGATCTATCTTATGTGGAGAAACCCCTACGGATTCTTGACAGGAAGGACAAGGTACTTCGTAACAAGCGAATACCATTGGTTATGGTACAATGGCAGCGCAGAGGTACAGAGGAAGCTACTTGGGAGTTGGAGAGTCGGATGTTAGCCGAGCAGCCCGAGTTATTTTGAGATTTTGTACTTCTTTGTATCGAGTTATACTTGTTCAGTTGTAATAAAGAACATTTGGTGGGCTATTTATGTTTTCCTCTAAGACTTAAATTTCGAGGACGAAATTTCTTAAGTGGGGGAGAATGTAGTAACCCGCATTTTTGAATTAGTGATTAATGAGTAATTAATCACGTGATCATATTTAGATTAAGTAAAACATGATTAAGTAAGTTCCTGTTGGGATAACGGACTTCAGAAATGGATTCAGAGCACTCGAATTAGTTGAATTGGTTCAGCAGGATCGGACGGTCCGAAGAGGCGTTCGAACGATCCGAAATGGATCGGAAGCTCTGTGCCAGGATCGGAGGCTCCGATCGAGATCGGACGCCCCGTCGGCAAGATCGGAAGCTCCGATCTAGACCAGGGCACATATCATCGCTTACGTCAGCAAGGTGACATCATGGCTGACGTAATATTGAGCGATCAGACGCTCCGAAGGTGCGATCGGAGGTTCCGATCGAGTTCGGACGGTCCGAACCAGGTTCGGAGGCTCCGAACGTTGCCTATAAATAGAGGGTCCGAGAATTCATTTTCTCGCACCAATTCCGTCTCTTCTCTCTCGATTCCTATTCCTTCTAACTCAGATCTAGGGAGATCTAGGAATCCTATGGGGAATCCGGAAGTGGATTAGTGATCTAGACGTCGTCGCAGAGCTATGGCCTAGTTTTGAGGCTATCGTCAGCAAAGGGCTAACGACGGACGCAGGTATAGCTTTGGCATCCTAAAAATATTTAGGAGTATGCAATAGCTTAGTTCAGGCTTTTAGAGCTTAATTGTTGATGCTTGGATATTTGCATTGTAGTAGCTAATAAACTGGACTATTAGGCTTGGAGTCTAGACCAGCAGAGCTAGATTTGACCAGCAGTGTTAGAGGTACGTAAGTACTGACCGAGATAGCCGGCATGATATATTTGCTTATATGTTGCATGATTATGTGCTATATGTTTTATCATGTTTTAGCATGTTTTACCGTCTTAGCACATACATGATTTTACGTGTGACTGCATTCGGAGAGATGTGAGTCATTGACAGTCTCCATAGGGAACAATGATCTTATTTTGGACTCGAGTCAGGTATGACAGTTTCCATATGAGGCTTGTTTTCTGTTTTGGATTTGGGTCAGGATAGGGTTGGCTCAGCCCTGATATGGAGTACACGAGTACCCCGCGGAGTAGCTTTCTAGCCGGTACTGTATATTCTCGGTGCCATGAGCAAGTGTTTTCACTTGAGTTTTAAATCATCTGTGTACGCATATTTGTATTTATATCACTGCGTCGTATTGAGCATTCTAGCTCACGCCCCTGTGTTTGGGTATTGTGTACCTTGTGGCGGGGCAGGTTTGAGGCTGGACGGTCCAGGCGGCTCTCAGCAGGATTGAGCTTGGGGAGTGCGAGGTTGTAGAGAGTAGGGATTTATTTACCCTAAACCTTCGATTTGGTTGTATAACAGTAATTATACAATTGTGATAGCGTCGGTTGTATTCTGCCGATTGGATTTGTTGTATTTTGATTATCCGCTCTTTACGCTTTAAGCTTTTATTGCGTGCGCTTTTACTATAACTCTGATGAGAGTGGATCTGGGTTGGGTCACTACATGTCTGGTTTCATGCTAGCAATCAGGAATATGAACGAAAAACTAATAAAAATCAAATTTATTGCACTAATGCTTTAGTTGTCACTCGCAAATTTTCTGCATCCTAAGCGACCATTAAACCCGGTACCGAGTTTTTATTATTATTTTTTCACCACTAAACTCACTATCGGGTTTTAGTGATCGCTTACAGATACCCTGCACCCTAGGTTGCAGAATTTTCATGAGTTACCACTATATTTTATATCAAAAGTATTATTTTTTACTATAAGTATGAATAGATCGACTCACCTCACAAGTGAACTACTCATGTACATATACATATATATACACACACACACAAATATATATAGATATATAATTTTGATTGGTGAGATTTGATTGGTGAGATATATGTATAATTATCTGTACTATATCATCAAATATAAATTAAAGGTATTATTTTATAACTTCAATATATTATCTTAAAAGAATTTAGTTGATAAATATTTTACATTCAATTATATTTTTAAATCTTAAATTCCCTACACATTACTTTATTAATAACACCCAAATTCTTTATACATATACTAGCGATCGACATATGCAATACAAGTGGTATGCAACTTTTGGTTTTTTAGGAAAAACGGTTTTAAAACTTATATAATGAGTTTTCAGCTATGTTTGTAACACCCGGAAATTTTAAAACGTAAATCCGCGTGCATAATTAGGAGAAATTAATTATTTTAAATTATTAAAAATAAGGGTTAAATGTATTTATGTGTTATTATGTGATTTATATGCATGATTTAATTTATTTTAGCATTTAACCCGCAATATTAGGATTTTTAAATTTTTTAGAATTTTATTTATTTGATCGCGTAGACGGGACCGTGGATGGACGAAATACAAAAATTCTTAGCCATAAATATTTCATGAGTTTTAGGAGCCTTAAAATAATATTTTAAGGTATTTTGTCAAGAAAATTTTAGTATTTAATTATATATTTATTTAAGGGTTGATTTTTAGCCAAAATAGGTCATTTTAATGACTTTTATTGATATTTAAAAATCTCCTAAACCTTTATTTCGAGATTTGAGTTTTCAATCAGATTATAAATATTATAAGATATTTTTAATTATATTTGTAGGTATATTATCTAGATACATATTATTTTTAATTATTAACCTATTATTAAACCTAAAATAAATTCCTACCCCACTACCATCACTATCAGCCGCCTCCACCCTTTTCTTCAATCTCTTTCACACCATTTTTCCAGAAATCTCAACCTCCATAGCCGTGTTCTTCAAGGAAAAATTTAGAGTGGGCCGTTGGTTCGTCGTCCGAGTGCCATACACGCGATAATATTTGTTATAATTAGCAAGGCATGTTTAATTCCTTCCTTTAACACCATATAAGTTATCTACACATTTTCATGACTGTTATTTTATGTTTTTTTATGAAAATTTCAGTGTGTGCATGCAAGGTATCGATTGTGATGTTGAAGGTTTCATGTTTTGTTCTTGTTCATGACATTCCCTTACGTTTTTGTGCATGGGAATGGTCGAGGTGGCTGCTCAACATCTGGGGGCATGTCTTAGGGTCCCTAGGGTCGAGTGGTTCAAGTTGTTTGAGCCAAGGTTGGTCTGAACCGAAACAATATCTTCTGGTTGCATAGAAGGTCGCAGTTTGAGCGGTTTTGGGACAATGGTTCGTGTGCACTGTATAGGACGGGTTTGAGGGTGATTCCAATTGGGTTAGAACCCCAAGACATAGAGGAAGTTATCTCAGGTAGTTCTCTAGCCAGTGATTGTAGTGACCCTTACCCGGATCACCTACTAAACAGAACTTAGGCATGCAATTAACTTAATTAAACAGATATCAGAATAAAACTGCGGAAACCATAAACGTTATACAATCCCAAGAAAAGGAATCTGTAATTTATCCAATAGTATACAACCAAATCGAATAGCTGTATAAACCCAAACAACAGTAATAAAACCTAGACGAAGCTCCAGCTGGCCAACCACAGACTAGCCCTTCCTGCATCCACCCTCCTCATCCAATCGCAAACCTGCCCCATGGAATAGGGTGTCCAGAAACACAGAGTACGAGACGTAAGCAAAAAACGCTCAGTAGCGAGAGTAGGAGTATACATGCATGCAAAGTGAACTCCCTATAGACTCGAGTTCAAGGATCAGATAACAGAGACAGACCGGGCCCTGGTATGTAGCATGCTATGTCGTCGCTTCAGGAGGTGGCTCCCATACCGAGATAACCGTGGATACGCCGGACCCAAATTGATGGAAGTCCATCCACTAACAGGATAGGGTACAACCCTACTAACAGGCATCTTCGAAAGAGATACAGCAAGATGCAAATGAATGCAGCATAATATCATGGCATATAAATCATGCAGTCACATAATACATGCATACTCAGTCAGGATATCTCGAACAGTACTTTCGTACCTCAAAACAGTGCAAGCTCTACCAACTCTAGGTCCACGCCTATAGTTTGCTCTACACTGCCAAATGATACTACTATCATAAAAGTGCTCTAAAAGCCTTAACTAAGCTATTGCATACTCCTAAATATTTATAGGAAGCAAAAGCTATACCTTCGTCCGTCGTTAGCCCTTTGATGTCGATGCCTCCAGAACTTGGGCGCAACTCCGCTACGACTACCGAACGCCTTGCCGACCTCCGGACCAAGCCTAAGAAGACTAGAACAGCTCCAAAAGGACTAGAATGGAAAGGAGAACTCGGAATTGGCAAATGAAAGTGAAGCCTCGACCTTCTATTTATAGACAACGATCGAAACTTCCGATCCTTTATCGGAACGTCCGAACCTCGATCGGAACATCCGATCCTGCCATCGGAGCTTCCGAAGATCCTGATCTGCCACGTGTCAAAATATCACTTGTTGACTCCGGATAGGGGTGATCGGAGCTTCCGGTCCTGATCGGAGCTTCCGATCTTGCCACACGTCATGCCTGACGTAATATCGATCGGAGCTTCCGATCCTGTTCGGAGCTTCCGATCCTGATCGGAGCTTCCGAACTCACCTTCGGAGCTTCCGAACTCTACCCAAGTTATTATGATTAATTCCTTAATTACTGATTTTTGTTACGGGCTACTACATTCTCCCCCACTTAAGATATTTTGTCCTTGAAATCAGATCTTAAGTACCGAATGCAAAAACAAAAATCAGAAACATTCTTTATTCAAATCAAACGTTTACAGAGTTTGCAACTGAATACAACAATAAAGAATGAAATCAAAACAACTCAGGATGGTCTTTATGCATCCTGTCCTCAAGCTCCCAAGTAGCTTCCTTAGTGCCTCGGCGCTGCCACTGAACTAAAACCAAAAGAATGACTTTTTTCCGTAAAATCTTATCCTTATAATCCAGGATACGAAGAGGTTTTTCAACATAAGTCAAATCCTTGTCTACTTGAACCTCAGACCGCTGCAGAATATGAGATTCATCCGCCACATACCGTCGCAACAGAGATACGTGGAACACGTCGTGAATACTGGATAGATGCGGTGGCAAAGCTAGTCGATAAGCCAAATCGCCAATGCTCTCCAAGATCTCAAACGGACCGATAAATCTGGGAGACAACTTGCCCTTAAGGCCAAATCTGAGAATCTTGCGGAAAGGTGACACTCTCAGAAACACTTTCTCCCCGACCTCGAACTGCAAGGGCCTACGCTTGATATTAGCATAACTGGCCTGACGATCCTGTGCAGTCTTAATCCGTTTCTTGATTTGATCAACAATATCTATCACCTGCTGAATAATTTTCGGTCCTTCAGCCTGTCTCTCCCCCACTTCTTCCCAGAAGAGTGGAGTACGACAACGTCGCCCGTACAACGCCTCAAAAGGTGCCATCCCAATACTAGTGTGATAGCTGTTGTTGTAAGCGAACTCGATCAACGGAAAATGATCCTGCCAGGCTGAACCAAAATCCATGAAGCACGCTCTAAGCATATCCTCTAACGTACGGATAGTGCGCTCTGACTGACCATCAGTCTCCGGATGATAGGCTGTACTCAAACTGAGAGTAGTACCCATCGCACGCTGAACACTCCCCCAGAATCTAGAAGTAAACCTGGGGTCCCGATCGCTGACAATGCTAACAGGCACTCCATGAAGTCGGACGATCTCCTGAATGTACATCCGTGCCATGCGATCCATAGAGTACTCTCGGCTATAGGCAATGAAATGTGCTGACTTGGTGAGTCGGTCCACCACAACCCAGATAGCATCACAGTTCCTCGGGGATACCGGCAAATGGGTCACAAAGTCCATTGTGATAAACTACCATTTCCATACAGGAATAGGCAGACTGTGAAGCAATCCTCCAGGTCGTCGGTGCTCTGCCTTGACCTGTTAACACACCAAACATCTCAAAAAAAACTGATGAACACTGCGTTTCATTTCCTTCCACCAAAAACGAGTACGTAGATCCTTGTACATCTTGTTGCTCCCAGGATGAATACTCAACTTAGTGCGATGCGCCTGAGACAAAATCTCCTCTCGCAACTCTTCATCCTGCGGAATCACAAGTCAACCAGACAAACACAGAAAGCCATCTGACTGATAATGAAATCCAGACGAGCTACCCTCGTTAGCTAGACGAGCTAAACGCTGGGTCTTTGAATCAGACATCTGAGCATCTCGGATCCGCGAATACAAGGCTGGTTCAGATAATATCACAAAAATCTGGATAATCTGCATACCTTTCTTATGCTTGAAGGTATAACCTGAAGTACAATAGTCACTGATCGCACTAGACATCGAACAAGTCTGAAGTGCGGATAGTCGCATCTTGCGACTCAAAGCATCAGCGGTGAGATTAGCAGCTCCCGGATGGTACTTAATCTCGCAATCATAGTCCTTAAGCAAGTCCATCCAACGTCTCTGCCTCATGTTCAACTCCGCCTGAGTGAATAAATAGTTGAGACTCTTATGGTCGGTGAAGATCTCAAATTTCTCGCCATACAGATAATGACGCCAGATCTTCAACGCGAACACAATGGCTGATAACTCCAAATCATGGACTGGGTAGTTGTCCTCGTGAAGCTTCAGCTGTCTAGAAGCGTATGCGATCACATGCCCATTTTGAGTCAGGACACAACCTAACCCCTGAAGAGAAGCATCCGTGTAAACCACATACCCTCCAGATCCTGACGGTAATGCCAACACCGGCGCAGAAGTCAACCGCCGTCGAAGCTCACAGAAATTCTCCTCACACTCAGAAGACAACTCAAAATCCACACCCTTGCGGGTAAGTTACGTCAACGGTCGAGCTAACTGAGAGAAGTTCAGAATGAAGCGACGATAATACCCTACTAGACCCAGAAAACTACGGATCTCAGCAACTGTCGTCGGACGCGACCAATTAAGTACTGCTTCAATCTTGCTTGGATCAACAGAAATCCCTTCCCTGGATATGATATGGCCAAGAAAGACCACTCTATCCATCCAGAACTAACACTTACTCAGCTTAGCGTACAACTGCTCATCTCGAAGAGTCTGCAGTACTAACCGCAAGTGAGAAACATGCTCTTCCATATTACGCGAATACACCAAGATGTCGTCAATGAAGATCACAACAAACTTGTCCAAATACTCCCTGAAGACACGGTTCATCAAATCCATGAATATAGCCGGCGCATTAGTCAAACCAAATGGCATCACTAGGAACTCGTATTGCCCATAGCGAGTATGGAATGCAGTCTTGGCTACGTCCTGATCACGGACTCTCAACTGATGATACCCAGATCTCAAGTCAATCTTGGAGTAATCTGATGTGCCCTGCAGCTGGTCAAACAAGTCATCAATACGAGGCAACAGATACTTGTTCTTCACAGTTACTCGGTTCAGCTGCCGATAGTCAATGCATAGCCGCATCGACCCATCCTTCTTCTTCACGAAGAGAACAGGAGCTCCCCAAGGAGATACACTAGGACGAATGTACCCCTTGTCCAAAAGATCCTGTAGCTGATTCTTCAACTCACGCATCTCTGACGGAGCCAGAGGATACGGTGCTCTAGAAATAGGCGAAGTACCCGGCATCAACTCTATGCCAAACTCGACTTCCCTAGCAGGAGGAAAACCCGGAATCTCATCAGGAAACACATCTGGAAATTCATCCACAACAGGAATGCTCTCTATCCCAATACTCTCAGAAGACAAATCAACTGCATAGATAAGGTAGCTTTCCTCGCCAGACTCTAGAGCTCGACAGGCTCTCAAAGCTGATACCAAAGGCATCGGGGGTCGCGCTCCCTCACCATAGAAAAACCAACTCTCACTCCCCTCTGGATGAAAGCGTACTAATCTTTGATAGCAGTCCACTGAAGCTCGATAGGTAGTCAACATATCTATTCCCAGAATGCAATCAAAGTCGTCCATCGCCAGGACCATGAGATTCGCTAACAGAATGTTCTCTTCGAACTCTAAAGGGCAACCCATCACTAGACGCTTAGCCAAAGCAGATTGGCCCATCGGAGTGGAAACAGACATCACTACGTCTAGTGCAATGCATGGTAACTTATGCCTCTTAACAAAACGTGCAGAAATGAAGGAATGAGATGCACCAGTGTCAATAAGTACAAGAGCAAGTATACCATAAAGCATAAATGTACCTGCGATGACTTTCTCATTCTCCTACACAGCCTGATCATGTCTCAGGGCAAACACCTGGCCAGAAGCTCGTGGCCTCAAATGAGAACTCCCAGCAGACTGCCCCTGCGACCTCTGCTGTACAGTGGCCTGAGAACCCGATCCTGAACCAGATCCAGAACCGCCTCCCCCAGACAGTGGACAATCCCTCCGGATATGACCAGTCTCTCCACAACGGAAACAAGCTCCAGAAGCTCTACGACACTTGTCGGATGGATGGTTCTTCCCACAGTTATCACACTTGTCCTTCTTACCGTAACGAACAACACCTCCAGAACCAGAGGAAGAAGAAGATCCAGACTTCTTGAAAGTTTGGGCACGGGGACCCAAAGAACTAGCAGGCCTCGATTGAGGGAAAGACCTGTTCCGCCGAATGCTGTCCTTCGCCTGGTGACAACGGCTCACCAAACCCTCGTAGGACATGTCGTCGCCAACCGCCACATGGTCATGGATCTCAGGGTTAAGGCCCTGAAGGAACAGATTATACTTCATCTCTGAGCTATCAGCAATCTCGGGGCAATTGGATAGCAGATCAAAGAACCTCTGCTGATACTCATCGATAGACATGGCTCCCTGTCTCAGACTCAGTAGCTCGCCTGCCTTTGACTGACGGAGTGCAGGAGGAAAATACCGCTTTTGGAAAGCTGTGCGGAACTCCCATCACCTGCGCGCACACCCATCCAGAAGTAAACCTCCACCACCTGCGCGCACACCCATCCAGAAGATAGCCAAGGGTCTCCACCTTCTGCTCCTCGGTGCATTGGAAAGTCTGAAAAGTCGTCTCCATGCGGTCTAACCAGTTCTCCGCATCATCCGGAGACTCACCTCCAACTAAGGGCTTAGGACCCATAGCTAAGAATCGACGCACAGTGAAACGCTCATCGTCATGATGACGATGACGCCGTTCTCGACGAGGCTCCCGATCGGCATCACCCCAACGCCCACCAACACTGCCATGAGAACTCCGGTCGTCACGATTTGACATCTACAAAAATACCTCAAGATGAGACTAAATCCCAAGAATTCTTTTGCATGCTCTGATACCATAAATGTAGTGACCCTTACCCGGATCACCTACTAAACAGAACTTAGGCATGCAATTAACTTAATTAAACAGATATCAGAATAAAACTGCGGAAACCATAAACGTTATACAATCCCAAGAAAAGGAATCTATAATTTATCCAATAATATACAACCAAATCTAATAGCTGTATAAACCCAAACAACAGTAATAAAACCTAGACGAAGCTCCAGCTGGCCAACCACTGACTAGCCCTTCCTGGATCCACCCTCCTCATCCAATCGCAAACCTGCCCCATGGAATAGGGTGTCCAGAAAAACAGAGTACGAGATGTGAGCATAAAACGCTCAGTAGCGAGAGTATGAGTATACATGCATGCAAAGTGAACTCCCTATAGACTCGAGGTCAAGGATCAGATAACAGAGATAGATCGGGCCCTGGTATGTAGCACGCTGTTCCATCGCTTCAGGAGGTGGCTCCCATACCGAGATAACCGTGGATACGCCGGACCCAAATCGATGGAAATCAATCCACTAACAGGATAGGGTACAACCCTACTAACAGATATCTTTGAAAGAGATACAGCAAGATGCAAATGAATGCAGCATAATATCATGGCATATAAATCATGCAGTCACGTAATACATGCATACTCAGTCAGGATATCTCGAACAGTACTTTCGTACCTCAAAACAGTGCAAGCTCTACCAACTCTAGGTCCACGCCTATAGTCTGCTCTACACTGCCAAATGATACTACTATCATAAAAGTGCTCTAAAAGCTTAACTAAGCTATTGCATACTCATAAATATTTATAGGAAGCAAAAGCTATACCTTCGTCCGTCGTTAGCCCTTTGATGTCGATGCCTCCAGAACTTGGGCACAACTCCGCTACGACTACCGAACGCCTCGCCGACCTCCGGACCAAGCCTAAGAAGACTAGAACAGCTCCAAAAGGACTAGAATGGAAAGGAGAACTCGGAATTGGCAAATGAAAGTGAAGCCTCGGCCTTCTGTTTATAGACAACGATCGGAACTTCCGATCCTTGATCGGAACGTCCGATCCTGCCATCGGAGCTTCCGAAGATCCTGATCTGCCACGTGTCAAAATATCACTTGTTGACTCCGGATAGGGGTGATCGAAGCTTCCGGTCCTGATCGGAGCTTCCGATCTTGCCACACATCATGCCTGACGTAATATCGATCGGAGCTTCCGATCCTGTTCGGAGCTTCCGATCCTGATCGGAGCTTCCGAACTCCCCTTCGGAGCTTCCGAACTCTACCCAAGTTATTATGATTAATTCCTTAATTATTGATTTTGGTTACGGGCTACTACATTGATGGTCGGAGTAGGGCAGCCGATGCCTCTGAATAGAAGCTGGTCGCAGCCGAGAGTAAGGAACAAGAGGGAAACAGGTTAAGGGTTTTGGGCAGGTCCGGGTCGGGTCTTGGGGCCTGGATTGGGTCTGGTAATTTGTGGTTTGGTTCAGGTCGGTCCGGGACCGGGTTAGGTGGGCCGGGCTCGAGTATTTTTAATTTTTACATGTTTAAGGTTTTAATTGGTTTTTGGGCCAATTAATTAGAAATAAAATTATTTGGGCTTCCAAATAATTTTATTTTGGGTTTTAAATAATTTATTTAAGTTAGCCCAATGATTTTTATGGGCTTGGGAGCCCATGAGAATTTTTGGGTCAGTTAGAGGATTGGTGGGCCAGTCTAGTGTCTTATTGAGTTTATTTAAGTTAATGGGCTTAAATATTTTTATTTAGGCCCAGTTAAGTTTAGTTAAGTTATTTGGGCTAAAATATGATAATTGGGCTCTTATTTAATTTTAATGGGCTCAGAGTCAGTGACCAGCAGTCTGGACCAACACATGAAAAATAACTAAGTTCGGAATATATATTTAATTATTTTTATGCATGAAGTTTATATTTTAATTTTAATTATATTTATTATGAAAAAATTAATTAAATATATATTAGGGACAAATTTTCAGTGCATGCATTCATGAAATTTATATGATATGATTATGATTATGTATGAGTTGAGCAAAAATATTTTCTTGATGGAAATTGAAGTAGTGTGACATAAGGGTGGTTATCCACCATATGATATATGATTTATGACGTAGTTTACTACCATATGAGGTGATTTATCACCGCCACGTACGTTGGTTCATGAGACTGATCAGTCGGCACAGATAAGTATCACACTTACGGATAGGACCATAGACTGTTTCAAAAATACCATGCTCAACTATGTTATGTATGATGAAGAAAGATGATGTTTATGCTTAAGATTTATGATTCAGCATTTATGTTATGAAAAATGTTTCCATTGAAAGAGTGGGTGCCCAGTGAGCCAACTTGTGGCTATGGGCTTTGATGACTCTTTGTACAAACGATCTTTTGTTTAATGTAATTTACACTTTTATTAATGGCAATGACTTTATCTTTCTTCATATTGTTATATTGTGATATACTATTGTTGTTTTGATAAAGACCTTGAATATACTATAGTGTATGTAAGATGTGGTAGAACATGGGGATGTCTATCATGAAATACATCTAATAGTCACTGTATATTCTAAACTGTTCCTAGTCGATTGAGCCGTCCGATAATAAGGATAAGGATCGCTCGAGTTTGAGACTAGCATTTGCGATGCGGAGTACCACGTTTCATTGGTAGGGAACATGGAGATGTTCGAAGCATGCAAATGGATATTCATAGGATGAATAATCGAACTACCCTATCCGGACTTTCCAAGTGGTTATCACTTATCGAGTGGATAAAGTCCGCGGTTTTGGTTGTACAACACATATAGGAGTCGATGCATTGTTGTCAAGGATTCACCACATACTTGCGAGTGTGGATATCCTATGCGATCTGAGGAGATATTAGTGTGACGAATCTCTGGCCAGAGTACTTGATGTGATTTAAGAAATGGTTTCTTAGTAGCACATGCGATGTCACTAATTTGATCTTCAAGATGTATTGCATAGTTATCGAATCTTGAGCGACTCTCGATATACCAATGGTTGTTGATTCGATCGGGATATATGGATGAAGGGACCGTACTGTACGCGAACCAAAATCTACTGGTTCTTGTAGGCACTATCAGTGATACCTAGGGAATCATGGGGCGATGTTGCTAGGCGCTTTACCATGATTCGTTGGGCAAGTCGGAAATCGTTGTTCCGAGTCACAAGGAGTTGTGAGCCCACGGCTAGCTGTATCCCTGAACCATTGAGGGTCACACAGTATAATGGAGTTTTTTAATCCCCGTTGAGATAGTTAAATTTAAAGAGTTAAATTTAATGAATAAAGAAGTTGGACTTCTTAAATAAGAGTAAGGGAGTAGGATTTCCTAAAATGACATAGGGATGTACATTTTTGGAAACCACTGAATTCGGATTAAGGAAAATTTATCTTGACTTTAAAATGTGCAGAAATGGTTTCTGTGCACATTGGTAAAATCGGTTTATCAATCGGAGTCACGATGAATTTTATATTAATTTCTGAACATGCGGGCTTTGCTTGTCGGACCTCAACTTATGACTAATGGGCCCTAAGGTGTTAGTGGCCTGCATTATAAATAAGTTATTGCAGTACAGAAATTACACACAACTGGTCATAATTTTGAGAGCAAAATTTCGAAAACCCTAGCCTCCTCTCTCTCAAATATTTCGGCCGCCCCCCTCCCTTCTCTGCGTGAGAAATTCCGGTCTGTGATTTTGAATTGCAGTCTGGAATAGCGAATCAAATTCGTTTATTCTCTTCGTAGAAAACTTCTTATAGATTTTATAGTGCAATCTATCAGAGGGATTAAACTTCCATTCGTGGACCTGATTGAAGGACAGAATATTCATCAGTTCCAGGGAGATACAAGAAGCGCAGAGAAATCTGTGTGGTGTCCAATAATCTCGATTCGAGATTGAAGGTAAAATTTAATAATAGTTATTTAAATTTTACACACACTTAAATTTAATCGTTGAACGGTTGATACCCACAATATGGAATTGTTCCATAATAAAATTTTTAAACTTCCGCTGCACCGGGTATCAATCGTGATTGATCTGAACGCCAGTTTTCCAACAGTGGTATCAGAGCCAGGTTGCTCAGATCAAACGATTAAATTAATCGATTGTACAAAAATTTTTTGAGTCTCGGTTTTTGAAACAAAATAAATATTTTTAAATAAAAAAAAATTTTTCGGGGCAAAACCCGGGCAGCGATTGGATCGCTGCCCGGTGGGGCAGCAATTGTTGCTGCCCCGGGCAGCGCACAGCGCCGCCCAAAGGGGGCGCACGGCGGCGCACGGCGTCGCCCAGGGGCGGTGCTCAGCGCCGCCAGGGCAGCGCTCGGCACTGCCCAGCGCAGCGCTGGGCGCTGCGCAGGGCAGCGCTGGGCGCTGCCCAAAGCGGCGCACGGCGCCGCCCAGGGGCGGCGCCAGGCGCCGCCAGGGCAGCAACTGTTGCTGCCCCGGCCCGCGCCCACGGGTGCGGGCCGGCCCAGGAGTGTCCCGGGCGGCCCGCGGGAAAAATTAAATTTTTATTTAAAATTAATTTTAATGTGTTAAAATTTTATTTTTGGTCCGGTCAAAAATTGTTTTTGATTGGTTCACGAGATTTCGGATCAAATTGTTCGAGTCCGTAAACTTTAAAATTGATTTTTGGATAAATTTGAATTTTTGGAAAATTTTAATATTTTATCCTTAAATTGAATTTTGAAATCAATTATTTTTGGTACAATTGATGATAAGATTTGATCTTACGAATATATTGAGTAAAATATGATTTTATCCATAAAATTGGATTTTGTAGATAAAATATGATTTTATTTGATAAAGAGATAAAATATGATTTTATATGTAAAATGAGATTTTATATATAAAATATGATTTTATCCTGTTTAAATTTGAATTGCCACTGCATGTTATCCAATAAATAAATTTTGAATTAAATGTTATTGGATAAGGATGATCGATTGCCATGACCAATTTTGTAGGTGTATGTTAGGAATTTACATTTGTTTTTATTGTTGTTGGTTTTATTAATGGGCCTGATTTATGGCCCAGTATGAATGTCATATGTAATAAAAGTGGGCTTGGTTTATGGCCCGTTCCCACCCCTAAAAATGTATCCCCTACTTGTCATTGTTATTTATTGTAAATACATTAGATTTAGTGGGAGATCAAGATTTGAAGATGGTGGGCCCAGCAGACAATAAAGACAGAAGAAATGTAAATTGGAAGCACATGTAATAGGATTGCATTGCATTGCATACTGCATATTACCTAGGATTGGACTAAGACTCGTGATTGGCAACCACGGGTCAATTAGAAATGGAATCGATCATCCTATATAATATATGATATTATGATTGTATGCATGTTTTAGACATAATTGCGTGAATCCGGCAAGCATGCAATAATTTGAAATTGATGAGACAAATTTTTATAATTAAAAAAAATCCCTCATTTTAAATATGATTTAAAATTGATATCAAGATAAATAAAGGAAATTTAAATTTGTTTAAATGTTCCTACCTTCCATCAACGGTCAATGTATGTGATGCTACCCGCGGATACGGTCCGACTCATATTATTGGGGGGGCCCGTCCGTCGGAAAGCTGTACATTGGATCAACACATGTTGTAAGTTGGGTGGAACTCCCATGGGATCGGCTCATATTATTGGGGGATCCACATGGCGACCGTCCATCACAACTTAATATTGATGGGTCATCTTGACATGTCACTTTAAACGGCGTCATATTATTGGGCCCTTATTGGACATGAGGTAAACACATGGGGGTTGCTTTGGAAGCAATTGGGCTCTACCTTTTGAGAATTATGGTTGGCTGATATTATTCGGGACCATAAGTTTGTCAATTGGACTCCATGTTCTCACTAAGGAAAACGTTTCCTGTTTTCACTAGAGGGTAGTGAAATCGTTAAAATAGTGGGAGTGAGATTCATAAAATTAAATTCGCCTATTTTATGTCTTAGTAAGTTGCTTAAACAATCATTGATATATGTCTGTTTTTCTTTTCAGTATTTCATACAATGAATTCGCGTAATCCATTATTCTCGATCCTCGAACAAAACAAGTTAACTGGCGCAAACTATACGGAATGGTTCCGGAAGTTGAAGATTGTCTTGACTTCGGAGAAGATGCTCTACGTGTTAGAGAAATCACCTCCGAAGGAAGCACCAGCTAACGTAAGTCCGGAGGAATTGGCCAAACTTGATGCATGGTGGGACCATGACATCAAGACCAAATGCTATATGCAAGCCTCGATGTCTGATGAACTCCAGAGGCGATTTGAGGACACCGTGAATGCTGCTGACATTCACGCTCAACTCAAGGAACTTTTTGGGGCTCAATCGAGGGCTGAAAGGTTCGCTACTGTTAAGGAGCTAATGACGTGTCGCATGCGTGAAGGGACTTTGGTCCGTGATCATGGGGTACGAGTGATTTGGCTCATACAAAAGTTAGCGACCCTTGATTTGGTGTTGGAGCATGAACTCAACGTGGATTTACTGCTTCTGTCTCTTCCTTCTTCGTTTGACGGATTTGTGGTAAATTTTAATATGAACAAGATAGAGGCCACCCTTGAAGAGATGGTCAATATGCTTGTGACATATGAATCCACACTAAAGAAGGATAAACCAGCTTTTTTCGTGGGCTCCTCATCTTCTACTAAGAAGGGGCCAAGTACGAAGGGCAAGAAACGTTCTGCCCCACCCAAGAAAGTCGAGCACGAGAAGAAGCACAAGACAAAGGCTTCAAACAATGGAAAATCCAAGGATGTTTGCCATTACTGCAAGAAGCCCGGTCATTGGAAGCGCAACTGCATGGAATATCTAGAGCAGTTGGGAACTGCAAAGGGTATGTTCTATATTGAAATAAACATTTCACTTAATACTACTTCTTGGGTATTGGATACCGGATGTGGATCTCACATTTGCAATGATTTGCAGGTGATGACAAGAAGTCGCAGGCTTAGAATGGGTGAGACCCAGCTGAGGCTCGGGAATGGTTCCAGAGTTGAAGCTACAGCCATTGGAGATGTTTGTTTAATTTTGCAGAAGGGTTTTAAGTTATTTTTAAGAGATGTTTTATTTGTTCCGGATTTAATTAAAAACATTATTTCTGTTTCTATGCTAGATAGAGATGGATATTCTTGCAATTTTGTGAATGGGATTTGCAATATTTACAAGAATGAATGTTTGATTGGAAATGGACAACCTGAAAATGATCTATACAACTTAAAACTAAAAGACGTTCCAATAAATTATATTGATAAACCGGCGACAACAAACAAAAGGAAAATCGATAGTCAAAACCCGGCGAACCTTTGGCATGCTAGGCTAGGTCATATTTCCTCAAGGAGGATGAACAAGCTAGTGGGAGAGGGCATGTTTGATATGTCTGATATTAACTCTCTACCTACTTGTGAATCCTGTCTAAAAGGGAAAATGACTAAATCTCCTTTTAAGGGGAAGCCTGAGCGTAGTCAAAATCTGTTGGATTTGATCCATACAGATGTTTGTGGACCATTTAGAGTTGGGACTCAATATGGCCACACCTACTTCATTACCTTTACTAACGATTATTCAAGGTATGGGTATTTATATTTAATGAAATATAAGTCTGAAGCATTTGAAAAGTTCAAAGAATTCAAGGCTGAAGTGGAAAACAAGCTAGGTAAAAGTATTAAAGCACTTCGATCGGATCGAGGTGGAGAATACTTAAGTACCGAGTTTTTGGACTATCTAAAAGAGAATGGGATTCTCTCTCAGTGGACTCCTCCTATGACACCACAGCTGAATGGTGTATCGGAGCGTCGTAATCGAACTTTGTTGGACATGGTTCGATCCATGATGAGCTACACTGAGCTTCCACCTTCGTTTTGGGGCTATGCGCTTGAAACGGCGGTATTGTTGTTGAACAACGTCCACACTAAAGCAGTGGACAAAACACCATACGAGTTATGGAATGGCAAAGCTCCTAAGTATTCGTACTTGAGGATTTGGGGATGTCCTGCTTACGTGAAGCGGACAGTGGGAGATAAGTTGGATAGTCGATCCAGCTTATGTTATTTTGTAGGGTATCCGAAGAATTCAATCGGATATTATTTCTATTATCCTGCTGAAACAAAGGTGTTTGTTTCTAGGAATGCCACCTTCTTGGAGAAGGAGTTCTTATTGGATAAGAAAGGCGAGATGATGGAACTCGAAGAAGTTCGAGAAGAACCCGAAATACAAAATAACGATCCTACGCCTCAGGAACCATTACTAGAAACGCCTGAACCTAGAAGATCCGAGAGGACTTCTAGACCTCCTGTTCGATATGGTCTTCTTCTTGAAGGGGATCAAGATGAACCCGACATTGGATGTGATCCAAGAAACTTCAAGGAAGCAATTTCTGATGCGGATTCAAATTTATGGCTTGAAGCTATGCAGTCTGAATTGGATTCAATGCATACAAACCAAGTTTGGTCTTTAGTAGATCCTCCTGATGGAATTGTTCCAATAGGGTGTAAATGGATCTACAAGAGAAAGCTTGGGCCTGATGGTAAGGTATTGACCTACAAGGCGCGATTGGTGGCGAAAGGTTACACTCAAAGACAAGGAGTTGACTATGATGAAACCTTTTCACCAGTTGCAATGTTCAAGTCCATAAGAATCCTTATTGCCATAGCTGCATGGTATGACTATGAGATATGACAAATGGATGTGAAGACTGCTTTTCTTAATGGAGACATTAAGGAAGAAATCTATATGAAGCAGCCAGAGGGGTTCACATCCATGGGAAGCGAGCATAAGGTATGCAAGCTTCAGAGATCAATTTATGGTCTAAAACAAGCATCAAGAAGTTGGAACCAGAAATTTGATGAAACAATAAAAGATTTTGGTTTCATCAAGAACCCGGAGGAACCGTGCGTGTACAAGAAAGTAGTTAAGGATGCTGTGACATTCTTAGTACTTTATGTTGATGACATCCTACTCATTGGGAATGATGTAGGGATGTTACAGTCAACAAAGATATGGTTATCAGGTA
This sequence comes from Henckelia pumila, assembly GCF_033568475.1. Classification (NCBI taxonomy): domain Eukaryota; kingdom Viridiplantae; phylum Streptophyta; class Magnoliopsida; order Lamiales; family Gesneriaceae; genus Henckelia; species Henckelia pumila. Next base: position 98,128,207 of record NC_133122.1, on the reverse strand, counting down.
GATTCTCGATGAAGGATTTGGGTGAGGCATCCTACATTCTTGGGATACAGATCTATAGAGATAGATCTAAGAGAATGATAGGACTCACTCAATCAACCTACATCGACACCATATTGAAACGGTTTTCAATGGATGGGTCCAAGAGAGGACATCTACCCATGTGTCATGGAGTTTCTCTATCCAAGTCTATGTGTCCCAAGACTGATGAAGAGATAGAGAATATGACACATGTACCATATGCGTCAGCTATAGGTAGTATCATGTATGGGATGATATCTACCAGACCGGATGTAGCATTTGCTCTAAGTGTCACGAGCAGATATCAAGCTAATCCCGGTCAAATGCATTGGAAAGCCGTGAAGGACATTCTTAAGTACTTACGAAGGACTAAGAATATGTTCATGGTATATGGAGGACGAGATCTGAAATTGGAAGGCTATACCGACTCTAGCTTCCAAAGTGACGTGGATGACTCGAAGTCAACCTCTGGATTTGTGTTCATGCTCAATGGCGGTGCTGTCTCTTGGAAGAGTTCCAAGCAGGACACCACAGCGGATTCCACCACTGAAGCTGAATACATTGCAGCATCAGCTGCTGCAAAAGAGGCCGTTTGGATGAGGAAGTTCGTCCAAGAGTTGGGCGTCATTCCTGAATTTGTTGGTCCAGTTCCGGTGTACTGTGACAACATGGGTGCCGTTGCTCAAGCAAAGGAACCAAGGTCTCATCAAAGATCCAAACACGTACTGAGGAAATACCACATCATCCGGGAGATTGTGGAAAGAGGAGACATCACTGTCGAACGAGTGGCCTCTGCAGACAATATCGCTGATCCGCTTACTAAGCCCTTGACAGGACCATTGTTTGAAAAACATCGCGAAGCAATGGGTCTACGTAGTATGACTAGTTGGCTATAGGGCAAGTGGGAGATTGAAAGAGTAGGTGCCCAGTGAGCCAACTTGTGGCTATGGGCTTTGATGACTCTTTGTACAAACGATCTTTTGTTTAATGTAATTTACACTTTTATTAATGGCAATGACTTTATCTTTCTTCATATTGTTATATTGTGATATACTATTGTTGTTTTGATAAAGACCTTGAATATACTATAGTGTATGTAAGATGTGGTAGAACATGGGGATGTCTATCATGAAATACATCTTATAGTCACTGTATATTCTAAACTGTTCCTAGTCGATTGAGCCGTCCGATAATAAGGATAAGGATCGCTCGAGTTTGAGACTAGCATTTGCGATGCGGAGTACCACGTTTCATTGGTAGGGAACATGGAGATGTTCGAAGCATGCAAATGGATATTCATAGGATGAATAATCGAACTACCCTATCCGGACTTTCCAAGTGGTTATCACTTATCGAGTGGATAAAGTCCGCGGTTTTGGTTGTACACCATTAGTCCTTACTACTTGAAACATCATGGAGACTCTATATGCTAGTACTGTGCTTTGACTCGTTTACCGACTCTATGGGGGTCATCAGGTGTCGGGATTGGGTACAGTTACAACACATATAGGAGTCGATGCATTGTTGTCAAGGATTCACCACATACTTGCGAGTGTGGATATCCTATGCGATCTGAGGAGATATTAGTGTGACGAATCTCTGGCCAGAGTACTTGATGTGATTTAAGAAATGGTTTCTTAGTAGCACATGCGATGTCACTAATTTGATCTTCAAGATGTATTGCATAGTTATCGAATCTTGAGCGACTCTCGATATACCAATGGTTGTTGATTCGATCGGGATATATGGATGAAGGGACCGTACTGTACGCGAACCAAAATCTACTGGTTCTTGTAGGCACTATCAGTGATACCTAGGGAATCATGGGGCGATGTTGCTAGGCGCTTTACCATGATTCGTTGGGCAAGTCGGAAATCGTTGTTCCGAGTCACAAGGAGTTGTGAGCCCACGGCTAGCTGTATCCCTGAACCATTGAGGGTCACACAGTATAATGGAGTTTTTTAATCCCCGTTGAGATAGTTAAATTTAAAGAGTTAAATTTAATGAATAAAGAAGTTGGACTTCTTAAATAAGAGTAAGGGAGTAGGATTTCCTAAAATGACATAGGGATGTACATTTTTGGAAACCACTGAATTCGGATTAAGGAAAATTTATCTTGACTTTAAAATGTGCAGAAATGGTTTCTGTGCACATTGGTAAAATCGGTTTATCAATCGGAGTCACGATGAATTTTATATTAATTTCTGAACATGCGGGCTTTGCTTGTCGGGCCTCAACTTATGACTAATGGGCCCTAAGGTGTTAGTGGCCTGCATTATAAATAAGTTATTGCAGTACAGAAATTACACACAACTGGTCATAATTTTGAGAGCAAAATTTCGAAAAACCCTAGCCTCCTCTCTCTCAAATATTTCGGCCGCCCCCCTCCCTTCTCTGCGTGAGAAATTCCGGTCTGTGATTTTGAATTGCAGTCTGGAATAGCGAATCAAATTCGTCTATTCTCTTCGTAGAAAACTTCTGATAGATTTTCTAGTGCAATCTATCAGAGGGATTAAACTTCCATTCGTGGACCTGATTGAAGGACAGAATATTCATCAGTTCCAGGGAGACACAAGAAGCGCAGAGAAATCTGTGTGGTGTCCAATAATCTCGATTCGAGATTGAAGGTAAAATTTAATAATAGTTATTTAAATTTTACACACACTTAAATTTAATCGTTGAACGGTTGATACCCACAATATGGAATTGTTCCATAATAAAATTTTTAAACTTCCGCTGCACCGGGTATCAATCGTGATTGATCTGAACGCCAGTTTTCCAACATCCATGCATGCCCATGTATCATGTATATGTATTAGTATGATTATGTGATTCATTAGTTTAATCCTTGATATTCAAGTTTAGACATGTTGAGCCCCTAGGCTCACTACGCTTATATGGTGCAGGTGAGTCAGATGATACTTATGTAGCTCCGACCGGTGGTGATGATGTAGCGACCCGACCCGGATCCACTACCTAATCAGAGTTAAGAGCATAATTAAGCATGCATTAAATCAAATTGCTGCGGAAGACTAAATACAAGAAGACCGGCAGAATACAACCGGCTAATCAAACTCGATTTATACAACCCAATCGAATTACTTTAAATAAAACCTACAGCTAATCCTGCTGTCTTCAAGGTCATTGGAAACTCCAGGCTCCTGGTGCTCAATCCTGCACCTATACCTGCCCCATCGAATAGGGTATCCAGATACACATAAAATACTGGACGTGAGCTCTAAGCTCAATACGAAAGCACGGATAAACATACAAATATGATGCTTGCAAATGACCGGGTATCCATATCTGGGATAACTGTATACAAACTGCTCAAACTGGCGCCTGGGATATAAGCTCATCATCGGGGTAGCTAACCACTGTGTGCGACCACTCATTCCCGAATCCCGGATGCGGACCACGGAGTCCTCGAGGTATCAGTACCTAAGGGTACTCGATATCAAACGTCCTAACAGGGCTGAGCAACCCTAACTGGCTCATCTCGAAAGATATACAGATGTACAGGCACAAGATGATATGCACATGCCGCATAACAACAATAATAACATGCAACCACATAAATGCAACATATAAGCTTGCATATCCGCTGGCAATCTCAGTCAGTACTTACGTACCTTTCTAAGGCAGTCCTAGTAGTCCCACTCTAGGTTCCAAGCCTATCATCAAGTCTACAATGCAAATACCCATGCATCATTCAATAAGCTCTAAAAGTCTTAACTAAGCTATTGCATACTCCTAAATAATTTAAGGATGTAAGAGTAGGTGCCCAGTGAGCCAACTGTGTGGCTATGGGCTTTGATGACTCTTTGTATAAACAATCTTTTGTTTAATATTATTTACACTTTTATTAATGGCAATGACTTTATATTACTTCATATTGTTATATTGTGATATACTATTGTTGTTTTGATAAAGACCTTGAATATACTATAGTGTATGTAAGATGTGGTAGAACATGGGGATGTCTATCATGAAATACATTTTATAGTCACTGTATATTCTAAAACCGTTCCTAGTCGATTGAGCCGTCCGATAATAAGGATAAGGATCGCTCGAGTTTGAGACTAGCATTTGCGATGCGGAGTACCACGTTTCATTGGTAGGGAACATGGAGATGTTCGAAGCATGCAAATGGATATTCATAGGATGAATAATCGAACTACCCTATCCGGACTTTCCAAGTGGTTATCACTTATCGAGTGGATAAAGTCCGCGATTTTGGTTGTACACCATTAGTCCTTACGACTTGAAACATCATGGAGACTCTATATGCTAGTGCTGTGCTTTGACTCGTTTACCGACTCTATGGGGGTCATCAGGTGTCGAGATTGGGTACAGTTACGACACATATAGGAGTCAATGCATTGTTGTCAAGGATTCACCACATACTTGCGAGTGTGGATATCCTATGCGATCTGAGGAGATATTAGTGTGACAAATCTCTGGCCAGAGTACTTGATGTGATTTAAGAAATGGTTTCTTAGTAGCACATGCGATGTCACTAATTTGATCTTCAAGATGTATTGCATAGTTATCGAATCTTGAGCGACTCTCGATATACCAATGGTTGTTGATTCGATCGGGATATATGGATGAAGGGACCGTACTGTACGCTAACCAAAATCTACTGGTTCTTGTAGGCACTATCAGTGATACCTAGGGAATCATGGGGCGATGTTGCTAGGCGCTTTACCTTGATTCGTTGGGCAAGTCGGAAAGTGTTGTTCCGAGTCACAAGGAGTTGTGAGCCCACGGCTAGCTGTATCCTGAACCATTGAGGGTCACACAGTGTAATGGAGTTTTTAATCCCCGTTGAGATAGTTAAATTTAAAGAGTTAAATTTAATGAACTAAGGAGTTGGACTTCTTAAATAAGAGTAAGGGAGTAGGATTTCCTAAAATGACATAGGGATGGACATTTTTGGAAACCACTGAATTCGGATTCAGGAAAATTTATTTTGACTTTAAAATGTGCAGAAATGGTTTCTGTGCACATTGGTGAAATCGGTTCATCAATCGGAGTCACGATGAATTTTATATTAATTTCTGAACGTGCGGGCTTTGCTTGTCGGGCCCTAGCTTATGACTAATGGGCCCTAAGGTGTTAGTGGCCTGCATTATAAATAAGTTATTGCAGTACAGAAATTACAGACAACAGGTCATTATTTTGAGAGCAAAAATTTCGAACCCTAGCCCCTCTCTCATAAAGTTTCGGCCGAACACTCCCACTCTGTCAGAGAAATTCCGGTCTGTGATTTTTAATTGCAGTCAGGAATAACGAATCAGATTCGTTTAATCTCTTCGCAGAAAAACTTCTGATAGATTTTCTAGTGCAATCTATCAGAGGGATTTAAACCCCATTCGTGGACCTGATTGAAGGAGTTCATCAGTTCCTGGGAGATACAAGAAGCGCAGAGAAATCTGTGTGGTGTCCATTAATCTCGCTTCGAGATTGAAGGTAAAATTTAATTAATTGTTATTTGAATTTTACACACACAATAATTTAATCGTTGAATGGTTGATACCCACACCATGGAATTGTTCCATGATAAAAATTTTAAACTTCCGCTGCACCGGGTATCAATCGTGATTGATCTGACCGCCAGTTTTTACAACAGTGGTATCAGAGCCAGGTTGCTCAGATCAAACGATTAAATTAATCGATTGTACAAAATTTTTGAATCTCGGTTTTTGGAAAACAAAATAAATATTTTTAAATAAAAATTTTTTTTTTTTCGGGGCAAAACCCGGGCAGCGATTGGATCGCTGCCCGGTGGGGCAGCAATTGTTGCTGCCCCGGGCGGCGCACGGCGCCGCCCAAAGGGGGCGCACGGCGCCGCCCAGGACGGCGACCGTCGCCGCCCAGGGCGGCGCCGACGCTGCCCGGCAGCGCTGTGCGCTGCCCAGGGCGGCGCACAGCGCCGCCCAGGGGCGGCGTTCGGCGCCGCCCAGGACGGCGCACGGCGCCGCCCAGGGGCGGCGCCCGGCGCCGCCAGGGCAGCGAGAGTGCTGCCCTAAGGGGGCAGCCGGGCTGCCCCCGGCCCGCGCCCCGGGTGCGGGCCGGCCCGGGAGTGTCCCGGGCGGCCCGCGGGAAAAATTATATTTTTATTAAAAATTAATTTTAATATGTTAAAATTTTATTTTTGGTCCGATCAAAAATTGTTTTTGATTGGTTCACGAGATTTCGGATCGAATTGTTCGAGTCCGTAAATTTTAAAATTGATTTTGGATAAATTTGAATTTTTGGAAAATTTTAATATTTTATCCGTAAATTGAATTTTGAAATCAATTATTTTGGTACAATTGATGATAAGATATGATCTTATGATATATTGAGTAAAATATGATTTTATTTGTAAAATTGGATTTTATAGATAAAATATGATTTTATTTGATATAGAGATAAAATATGATTTTATATGTGAAATGAGATTTTATATATAAATATGATTTTATCTTGTTTAAATTTGAATTGCCACTGCATGTTATCCAATAAATTAATTTTGAATTAAATGTTATTGGATAAGGATGATCGATTGCCATGACCAATTTTGTAGGTGTATGTTAGGAATTTACATTTTGTTTTTATTGTTGTTGGTTTTATTAATGGGCCTGGTTTATGGCCCGATATGAATGTCATATGTAATAAAAGTGGGCTTGGTTTATAGCCCGTTCCCACCCCTAAAAATGTATCCCCTACTTGTCATTGTTATTTATTGTAAATGCATTAGATTTAGTGGGAGATCAAGATTTGAAGATGGTGGGCCCAGCAGACAATAAAGACTGAAGAAATGTAAATTGGAAGCACATGTAATAGGATTGCATTGCATACTGCATATTACCTAGGATTGGACTAAGACCCGTGATTGGCAACCACGGGTCAATTAGAAATGGAATCGATCATCCTATATAATATTTGATATTATGATTGTATGCATGTTTAGACATAAATTGCGTGAATCCGGCAAGCATGCAATAAAATGAATATGATGAGACAAATATTTTTATAATTAAAAATCCCTCATTTTAAATATGATTTAAAATTTATATCAAGATAAATAAAGGAAATTTAAATTTGTTTAAATGTTCCCACCTTCCATCAACGGTCAATGTATGTGATGCTACCCGCGGATACGGTCTGGCTCATATTATTGGGGGGGCCCGTCCGTCGGAAAGCTGTACATTGGATCGACAAATGTTGTAAGTTGGGTGGAACTCCCATGGGATCGGCTCATATTATTGGGGGATCCACATGGCGACCGTCCATCACAACTTAATATTGATGGGTCATCTTGACATGTCACTTTAAACGGCGTCATATTATTGGGCCCTTATTGGACATGAGGTAAACACATGGGGGTTGCTTTGGAAGCAATTGGGCTCTACCTTTTGAGAATTATGGTTGGCTGATATTATTCGGGACCATAAGTTTGTCAATTGGACTCCATGTTCTCACTAAGGAAAAAGTTTCCCGTTTTCACTAGAGGGTAGTGAAATCGTTAAAATAGTGGGAGTGAGATTCATAAAATTAAATTCGCCTATTTTATGTCTTAGTAAATTGTTAAACAATCATTGATATATGTCTGTTTTTCTTTTCAGTATTTCATACAATGAATTCGCGAAATCCATTATTCTCGATCCTCGAACAAAACAAGTTGACTGGCGCCAACTATACGGAATGGTTCCGGAAGTTGAAGATTGTTTTAACTTCGGAGAAAATGCTCTACGTGTTAGAGAAAGCACCTCCGAAGGAAGCACCAGCTGACATAAGTCCGGAGGAATTGGCCAAACTTGATGCATGGTGTGACCATGACATCAAGACCAAATGCTATATGCAAGCCTCGATGTCTGATGAACTCCAGAGGCGATTTGAGGACACGGTGAATGCTGCTGACATTCACACGCAACTCAAGGAACTTTTTGGGGCTCAGTCGAGGGCTGAAAGGTTCGCTACTGTTAAGGAGTTGATGACGTGCCGCATGCGTGAAGGGACTTCGGTCCGTGATCATGGGGTACGAGTGATTTGGCTCATACAGAAGTTGGCGACCCTAGATTTGGTGTTGGAGCATGAACTCAATGTGGATTTATTGCTTCTGTCTCTTCCTTCTTCATTTGATGGATTTGTGATAAATTTTAATATGAACAAGATAGAGGCCACCCTAGAAGAGATGGTCAATATGCTCGTTACATATGAATCCACACTTAAGAAGGATAAGCCAGCTTTCTTGGTGGGCTCCTCATCTTCTGCTAAGAAGGGGCCAAGTATGAAGGGCAAGAAACGTTCTACCCCACCCAAGAAAGTCGAGCCCGAGAAGAAGCAAAAGACAAAGGCTTCAAACAATGGAAAATCCAAGGATGTTTGCCATTACTGCAAGAAGCCGGGTCATTGGGAGCGCAACTGCAAGGAATATCTTGAGCAGTTGGGAACTGCAAAGGGTATGTTCTATATTGAAATAAACATGTCACTTAATACAACTTCTTGGGTATTGGATACCGGATGTGGATCTCACATTTGCAATGATTTGCAGGTGATGACAAGAAGTCGCAGGCTTAGAATGGGTGAGACCCAGCTGAGGCTCGGGAATGGTTCCAGAGTTGAAGCTACGGCCATTGGAGATGTTTGTTTGACTTTGCAGAACGGTTTTAAATTATTGTTAAGAGATGTTTTATTTGTGCCAGATTTAATTAAAAACATTATTTCTATTTCTATGCTTGATAGAGATGGTTATTCTTGCAATTTTGTGAATGGGATTTGCAATATTTACAAGAATGAATGTTTAATTGGAAATGGACAACTTGAAAACGATCTATACAACTTAAAACTAAAAGACGTTCCAGTGAATTATGTTGATAAACCGGCGACAACAAACAAAAGGAAAATCGATAGTCAAAACCCGGCAAACCTTTGGCATGCTAGGCTAGGTCATATTTCCTCAAGGAGGATGAACAAGCTAGTGGGAGAGGGCATGTTTGATATGTCTGATATTAATTCTCTACCTACTTGTGAATCCTGCCTAAAAGGAAAAATGACTAAATCTCCTTTTAAGGGGAAACCTGAGCGTAGTCAGAATCTGTTGGATTTGATCCATACAGATGTTTGTGGTCCATTTAGAGTAGGGACTCAACATGGCCACACCTATTTCATTACCTTTACTGATGATTATTCAAGGTATGGGTATTTATATTTAATGAAATATAAGTCTGAAGCATTTGAAAAGTTCAAAGAATTCAGGGCTGAAGTAGAAAACAAGCTAGGTAAAAGTATTAAAGCACTTCGATCGGATCGAGGTGGAGAATACTTGAGTACCGAGTTTTTGGACTATCTGAAAGAGAATGGGATTCTCTCTCAGTGGACTCCTCCTATGACACCACAGCTTAATGGTGTATCGGAACGTCGTAATCGAACTTTGTTGGACATGGTTCGATCTATGATGAGCTTCACTGAGCTTCCACCTTCGTTTTGGGGCTATGCGCTTGAAACGGCGGTATTGTTGTTGAACAACGTCCACACTAAAGCAGTGGACAAAACACCATACGAGTTGTGGAATGGCAAAGCTCCTAAGTATTCGTACTTGAGGATTTGGGGATGTCCTGCTTACGTGAAGCGGACAGTGGGAGATAAGTTGGATAGTCGATCCAGCTTATGTTATTTTGTAGGGTATCCGAAGAATTTAATCGGATATTATTTCTATTATCCTGCTGAAACAAAGGTGTTTGTTTCTAGGAATGCCACCTTCTTGGAGAAGGAATTCTTATTGGATAAGAAAGGCGAGATGATGGAACTCGAAGAAGTTCGAGAAGAACCCGAAATACAAAATAACGATCCTACACCTCAGGAACCATTGCTGGACACGCCTGCACCTAGAAGATCCGAAAGGACTTCTAGACCTCCAGTTCGATATGGTCTTCTTCTTGAAGGGGATCAAGATGAACCCGACATTGGATGTGATCCAAGAAACTTCAAGGAAGCAATTTCTGATGCGGATTCGAATTTATGGCTTGAAGCTATGCAGTCAGAATTGGATTCGATGCATACAAACCAAGTTTGGTCTTTAGTAGATCCTCCCGATGGAATTGTTCCGATAGGGTGCAAATGGATCTACAAAAGAAAGCTTGGGCCTGATGGTAAGGTATTGACCTACAAGGCGCGATTGGTGGCTAAAGGTTATACTCAAAGGCAAGGAGTTGACTATGACGAAAACCTTTTCACCAGTTGCAATGTTCAAGTCCATAAGAATCCTAATTGCCATAGCTGCATGGTATGACTATGAGATATGGCAAATGGATGTGAAGACTGCTTTTCTTAATGGAGACATTAAGGAGGAAATCTATATGAAGCAGCCTGAGGGGTACACATCCATGGGAAGCGAGCATAAGGTATGCAAGCTTCAGAGATCAATTTATGGTCTAAAACAAGCATCAAGAAGTTGGAACCAGAAATTTGATGAAACAATAAAAGATTTTGGTTTCATCAAGAACCCGGAGGAACCTTGCGTGTACAAGAAAGTAGTTAAGGATGCGGCGACATTCTTAGTACTTTATGTTGATGACATCCTACTCATTGGGAATGATGTAGGGATGTTGCAGTCAACAAAGATATGGTTATCAGGTAGATTTTCGATGAAGGATTTGGGAGAGGCATCCTACATTCTTGGGATACAGATCTATAGAGATAGGTCTAAGAGAATGATAGGACTCACTCAATCAACCTACATCGATACCATATTGAAACGGTTTTCAATGGATGGGTCCAAAAGAGGACATCTACCCATGTGTCATGGAGTTTCTCTATCCAAGTCTATGTGTCCCAAGACTGATGCAGAGATAGAGAATATGACACATGTACCATATGCGTCAGCTATAGGTAGTATCATGTATGGGATGATATCTACCAGACCGGATGTAGCATTTGCTCTGAGTGTCACGAGCAGATATCAGTCTAATCCTGGTCAAATGCATTGGAAAGCCGTGAAGGACATTCTTAAGTACTTACGAAGGGACTAAGAATATGTTCATGGTTTATGGAGGACGAGAAACTCAAATTGGAAGGCTATACCGACTCTAGCTTCCAAAGTGATGTGGATGACTCGAAGTCAACCTCTGGATTTGTGTTCATGCTCAATGGCGGTGCTGTCTCTTGGAAGAGTTCCAAGCAGGACACCACAGCGGATTCCACCACTGAGGCTGAATACATTGCAGCATCAGCTGCTAAAGAGGCCGTTTGGATGAGGAAGTTCGTCCAAGAGTTGGGCGTCATTCCTGAATTTGTTGGTCCAGTCCCGGTGTACTGTGACAACACGGGTGCCGTTGCTCAAGCAAAGGAACCAAGGTCTCATCAAAGATCCAAACACGTACTGAGGAAATACCACATAATCCGGGAGATTGTGGAAAGAGGAGACATCATTGTCGAACGAGTGGCCTCTGCAGACAATATCGCTGATCCGCTTACTAAGCCTTGCCAGGACCATTGTTTGACAAACATCGCGAAGCAATGGGTCTACGTAGTATGACTAGTTGGCTATAGGGCAAGTGGGAGATTGTAAGAGTAGGTGCCCAGTGAGCCAACTGTGTGGCTATGGGCTTTGATGACTCTTTGTATAAACAATCTTTTGTTTAATATTATTTACACTTTTATTAATGGCAATGACTTTATATTACTTCATATTGTTATATTGTGATATACTATTGTTGTTTTGATAAAGACCTTGAATATACTATAGTGTATGTAAGATGTGGTAGAACATGGGGATGTCTATCATGAAATACATTTTATAGTCACTGTATATTCTAAAACCGTTCCTAGTCGATTGAGCCGTCCGATAATAAGGATAAGGATCGCTCGAGTTTGAGACTAGCATTTGCGATGCGGAGTACCACGTTTCATTGGTAGGGAACATGGAGATGTTCGAAGCATGCAAATGGATATTCATAGGATGAATAATCGAACTACCCTATCCGGACTTTCCAAGTGGTTATCACTTATCGAGTGGATAAAGTCCGCGATTTTGGTTGTACACCATTAGTCCTTATGACTTGAAACATCATGGAGACTCTATATGCTAGTGCTGTGCTTTGACTCGTTTACCGACTCTATGGGGGTCATCAGGTGTCGAGATTGGGTACAGTTACGACACATATAGGAGTCAATGCATTATTGTCAAGGATTCACCACATACTTGCGAGTGTGGATATCCTATGCGATCTGAGGAGATATTAGTGTGACAAATCTCTGGCCAGAGTACTTGATGTGATTTAAGAAATGGTTTCTTAGTAGCACATGCGATGTCACTAATTTGATCTTCAAGATGTATTGCATAGTTATCGAATCTTGAGCGACTCTCGATATACCAATGGTTGTTGATTCGATCGGGATATATGGATGAAGGGACCGTACTGTACGCTAACCAAAATCTACTGGTTCTTGTAGGCACTATCAGTGATACCTAGGGAATCATGGGGCGATGTTGCTAGGCGCTTTACCTTGATTCGTTGGGCAAGTCGGAAAGTGTTGTTCCGAGTCACAAGGAGTTGTGAGCCCACGGATAGCTGTATCCCTGAACCATTGAGGGTCACACAGTGTAATGGAGTTTTTAATCCCCGTTGAGATAGTTAAATTTAAAGAGTTAAATTTAATGAACTAAGGAGTTGGACTTCTTAAATAAGAGTAAGGGAGTAGGATTTCCTAAAATGACATAGGGATGGACATTTTTGGAAACCACTGAATTCGGATTCAGGAAAATTTATTTTGACTTTAAAATGTGCAGAAATGGTTTCTGTGCACATTGGTGAAATCGGTTCATCAATCGGAGTCACGATGAATTTTATATTAATTTCTGAACGTGCGGGCTTTGCTTGTCGGGCCCTAGCTTATGACTAATGGGCCCTAAGGTGTTAGTGGCCTGCATTATAAATAAGTTATTGCAGTACAGAAATTACAGACAACAGGTCATTATTTTGAGAGCAAAAATTTCGAACCCTAGCCCCTCTCTCATAAAGTTTCGGCCGAACACTCCCACTCTGTCAGAGAAATTCCGGTCTGTGATTTTTAATTGCAGTCAGGAATAACGAATCAGATTCGTTTAATCTCTTCGCAGAAAAACTTCTGATAGATTTTCTAGTGCAATCTATCAGAGGGATTTAAACCCCATTCGTGGACCTGATTGAAGGAGTTCATCAGTTCCTGGGAGATACAAGAAGCGCAGAGAAATCTGTGTGGTGTCCATTAATCTCGCTTCGAGATTGAAGGTAAAATTTAATTAATTGTTATTTGAATTTTACACACACAATAATTTAATCGTTGAATGGTTGATACCCACACCATGGAATTGTTCCATGATAAAAATTTTAAACTTCCGCTGCACCGGGTATCAATCGTGATTGATCTGACCGCCAGTTTTTACAACAAAGGAGACCATAGCTATACCTGCGTCCGTCGTCAGCCCACGGATGGCGACTATTCCGCAACTAGGGCACTCCCCTGCTGCGAATCCATAGCCTCGAACACGGCTCTACAACACGAGCACTGCTCCGCTACTATGTCAGACACTGTCTGACTATACTAAAACAAATACCCTACTCCAACTCTAAAATAAGAGTACCCAAAGCCCTTAAATAGGACCACGAGGGCGAAGTAGAGAATTTGGAATTGGCAAGAAATGAATGCCTCGGACCTTATATTTATAGGCATCGATCGGAACCTCCGATCCTCGATCGAAACTTCCGATCCTTGATCGGAACGTTCGATCCTGCCATCAGAGCTTCCGAACATCCTTATCTGCCACATGTCAAAATCTCACTGGTTGACTTCGGATAGGGCGATCGGAGCTTCCGATCCTGCCACACGTCATGCATGACATAATATCGATCGGAGCTTCCGATTCTGCATCGGAGCTTCCGATCCTGCATCGGAGCTTCCGATCTCACCTTCGGAGCTTCCGATCCTTCAGATACCAAATTGGTTTAATTAACATAATTAATCTCTTAATTACCAATTTCGGTTACGGGGTACTACATTCTCCCCCACTTAAGATATTTCGTCCTCGAAAATAGATCTTAAGTACCGAATGCAATACAAGATACAGAAACATTCCTTATTCAAATCAAACATTACAACCGAATACAGCTCAGGATGGTCTTCACGCATCCTTTCTTCAAGCTCCCAAGTAGCTTCCTTAGTGCCTCGGCGCTGCCACTGAACTAACACCAAAGGAATGACTTTGTTCCGTAAAAACTTATCCTTATAATCCAGGATATGAATAGGTTTCTCAGCATAGGTCAAATCCTTGCCCACTTGAACCTCAGACCGCTGCCAAATATGAGACTCATCCGCCACATACCATCGCAACAGTGATACGTGGAACACGTCGTGAATACTGGAAATATGCGGTGGCAAAGCTAGTCGATAAGAGAAATCGCCAATGTTCTCCAAGATCTCAAACGGACTGATAAACGTGGGAGACAACTTGCCTTTAAGACTAAATCTGAGAATCTTACGAAAAAGTGACATTCTTGGAAATACTGTCTCCCCCACTTCTTTCTAGAAGAATGGAGTATGACAAGTCGCCCGTACAACGCCTCAACAGGTGTCCTCCCAATGCTACGATGGTACCTATTGTTGTACGCAAACTTAATCAATGACAACTGATCTGGCTAAACTGAACCAAAAATCCATAGTACACGCCCAAAACATGTCCTCCAAGGTATGGATAGCGCTCTCCATCTGACCATCTGTCTCTGGATGATATTCAGTATTTAAACTGAAAGCAGTGCTCGTAGCACGCTGGACACTCCCCCAGAATATGGAAGTAAACCTGGGTCTCGATCGCTGAAAATGCCCACTGGCATCCATGAAGTAGAACGATCTTTTGGATGTATAACCGAGCCTTACGATCAATAGAGTGCTCTCGACTGCTCTTCGAATACCCACTGTTTCTACGAACCTTAGCAGTGATAGTTCCTCGCCAAGTATACCACTTGATACCGACTATCCCTCTTGGTAGAATCAGTTCGTATTAACGAGAAGACCAGATACAACCAATCCCGAAAGTTCCTAGCATCGACAAACTTACATTCCGTACTTATTTTCTTCGATGCTGACTAATATTCTCAAAGAATGTCACCGCTATAATGCTGAACACATAGATGGGACCGCAACATCTACAACATTAGTAGTCTAGATTAAAGATCACCACTATCTCATCACTTGAGATATCAATTGAATTCGCAACACTGGTTATCCAACCATAGATAACAATCCCAAGGCACACTTGACTTGCAACCAAGATGAACAAAACTAGTTCACCTCAACCCTTCGCTCAATCCATGACACATGCGGTAAACCAACGAATTTACCCGATCGATCTCGGTCGATCCCAACACCTCAATGGCATAGAACATCAGAACGTACTGGGAAATCACCGACAACAATTTCGCTAGACTCTGAACACAGTCTCAGCTGTCGTATCATCCCATGAACAAACAACTGATATCGGCCTGCTAATGCTCATTGAATTCCGCAACACTCGTCGAATCACAATTTAACAAAAATCCTCCGAGAAAATTGCTGGAAATGCCTAAACAAGTATTCGGCTAACTGTTCCCAAAACTGTAATCCAATAGCATGGAACAATTCTATTTCCAAAACTGGGTCAACCATTGCTAATGGACTCAAGTGTAGAGGCAGCGATGGAACCTAGTTAGTCAAGTGTGCTATGTAATCCAATAGCATGGAACCTAGTTAGTCAAAACTGTAATCCAATAGCATGGAACCTAGTTAGTCAAGTATACTATGACAGTGCCAGTGATGAATGGACTCATCTAGAGGCACTAGGAATATTGTTCGGTTTTAAACATTTGGGCTTTGTTCTAGGTTGTTTTCTTGGAACAGTAGGCTGTCTGACCTTCGTTAGGTTGAAACTTGAGATGATGGGTTTTCATCAGGGATACCAGGTCCAGTATATGCCGAGAGTTGTGGACTATGACCATGACCAGACGTGATGGGGCGCGACCCTATGCCAGTGTTACTCTGGGAGTCCTTGTACTTCAGAGGTTATCTGGGAGCCTTGGTGCTTTAGGATTGGCGGTGGGAAGGCTACTCAGTCTAGGGATTTGGTAGCAGTCACGACAGGGTATGACCTTGGATTAAGATATTAGGTTTGATATCGATGGTTCGATATCGTCTGGTGTGCCAGAGATATAGTTTGAGTGTTCTGCTGTAGGAACCATTCATGGAGGGATTTCCTTAACAAGTGTATACTCTAAACAAATAGGTATTAACCTCTGGGTTATTGCTAGACATGTGGATCTAGTAGGTGGACGGATTTCTACCAGCAATGACTAGGGGTTGTCATCAGAGTTGTGGTTAGAATTTCCTTGTGATAGGAATCATCCAAGAACTTGGATAGGATGTTGTTCTAAGACTTTGACTCAAATGTGAGGACTACTCATTGATGATTGGCTTCATCAGTATTGGATTATATCAGACGTTGAGAATTGTATAAGCATTAATTGAGATGTGAGGGAAGCGTGGCCTATGTTGGAAAACTGGCGTTCAGATCAATCACGATTGATACCCGGTGCAGCGGAAGTTTAAAATTTTATTATGGAACAATTCCATAGTGTGGGTATCAACCGTTCAACGATTAAATTATAAGTGTGTGTAAAATTAAATAACAATTATTAAATTTTACCTTCAATCTCGAAGCGAGATTATTGGACACCACACAGATTTCTCTGCGCTTCTTGTATCTCCCAGGAACTGATGAACTCCTTCTATCAGGTCCACGAAAAGAGGTTTAATCCCTCTGATAGATTGCACTAGAAAATCTATCAGAAGTTTTCTGCGAAGAGAATAAACGAATTTGATTCGCTATTCCTGACTGCAATTCAAAATTACAGACCGGAAAATTCTCTGACAGAGAGGGAGGGGTCGGCCGAATAGTTATGAGAGAGAGCTAGGGTTTTTTCGATTTCTGTCTCTCAAATTAATGACCAGTTGTGTGTAATTTCTGTACTGCAATAACTTATTTATAATGCAGGCCACTAACAGCTTAGGGCCCATTAGTCATAAGTTGAGGCCCGACAAGCAAAGCCCACACGTTCAGAAATTAATATAAAATTCATCGTGACTCCGATTGATAAACCGATTTTACCAATGTGCACAGAAACCATTTCTGCACATTTTATAGTCAAGATATAATTTTCCTGAATCCGAATTCAGTGGTTTCCAAAAATGTCCATCCCTATGTCATTTTAGGAAATCCTACTCCCTTACTCTTATTTAAGAAGTCCAACTTCTTTATTCATTAAATTTAACTCTTTAAATTTAACTATCTCAACGTGGATTAAAACTCCATTACACTGTGTGACCCTCAATGGTTCAGGGATACAGCTAGCCGTGGGCTCACAACTCCTTGTGACTCGGAACAACGATTTCCGACTTGCCCAACGAATCATGGTAAAGCGCCTAGCAACATCGCCCCATGATTCCCTAGGTATCACTGATAGTGCCTACAAGAACAGTAGATTTTGGTTCGCGTACAGTACGGTCCCTTCATCCATATATCCCGATCGAATCAACAACCATTGGTATATCGAGAGTCGCTCAAGATTCGATAACTATACAATACATCTTGAAGATCCAATTAGTGACATCGCATGTGCTACTAAGAAACCATTTCTTAAATCACATCAAGTACTCTGGCCAGATATTTGTCACACTAATATCTCCTCAGATCGCATAGGATATCCACACTCGCAAGTATGTGGTGAATCCTTGACAACAATGCATCGACTCCTATATGTGTTGTAACTGTACCCAATCCCGACACCTGATGACCCCCATAGAGTCGGTAAACGAGTCAAAGCACAGTACTAGCATATAGAGTCTCCATGATGTTTCAAGTAGTAAGGACTAATGGTGTACAACCAAAATCGTGGACTTTATCCACTCGATAAGTGATAACCACTTGGAAAGTCTGGATAGGGTAGTTCGATTATTCATCCTATGAATATCCATTTGCATGCTTCGAACATCTCCATGTTCCCTACCAATGAAATGTGGTACTCCGCATCGCAAATGCTAGTCTCAAACTCGAGCGATCCTTATCCTTATTCTCGGACGGCTCAATCGACTAGGAACAGTTTAGAATATACAGTGACTATAAGATGTATTTCATGATAGACATCCCCATGTTCTACCACATCTTACATACACTATAGTATATTCAAGGTCTTTATCAAAACAACAATAGTATATCACAATATAACAATATGAAGAAAGATAAAGTCATTGCCATTAATAAAAGTGTAAATTGTATTAAACAAAAGATCGTTTGTACAAAGAGTCATCAAAGCCCATAGCCACAAGTTGGCTCACTGGGCACCCACTCTTTCAATCTCCCACTTGCCCTATATCCAACTAGTCATACTACGTAGACCCATTGCTTCGCGATGTTTGTCAAACAATGGTCCTGGCAAGGGTTTAGTAAGCGGATCAGCGATATTGTCTGCAGAGGCCACTCGTTCGACAGTGATGTCTCCTCTTTCCACAATCTCCCGGATGATGTGGTATTTCCTCAGTACGTGTTTGGATCTTTGATGAGACCTTGGTTCCTTTGCTTGAGCAACGGCACCCGTGTTGTCACAGTACACCGGGACTGGACCAACAAATTCAGGAATGACGCCCAACTCTTGGACGAACTTCCTCATCCAAACGGCCTCTTTAGCAGCAGCTGATGCTGCAATGTATTCAGCCTCAGTGGTGGAATCCGCTGTGGTGTCCTGCTTGGAACTCTTCCAAGAGACAGCACCGCCATTGAGCATGAACACAAATCCAGAGGTTGACTTCGAGTCATCCACGTCACTTTGGAAGCTAGAGTCGGTATAGCCTTCCAATTTCAGATCTCGTCCTCCATATACCATGAACATATTCTTAGTCCTTCGTAAGTACTTAAGAATGTCCTTCACGGCTTTCCAATGCATTTGACCAGGATTAGACTGATATCTGCTCGTGACACTCAGAGCAAATGCTACATCCGGTCTGGTAGATATCATCCCATACATGATACTACCTATAGCTGACGCATATGGTACATGTGTCATATTCTCTATCTCTGCATCAGTCTTGGGACACATAGACTTGGATAAAGAAACTCCATGACACATGGGTAGATGTCCTCTCTTGGACCCATCCATTGAAAACCGTTTCAATATGGTGTTGATGTAGGTTGATTGAGTGAGTCCTATCATTCTCTTAGATCTATCTCTATAGATCTGTATCCCAAGAATGTAGGATGCCTCACCCAAATCCTTCATCGAGAATCTACCTGATAACCATATCTTTGTTGACTGCAACATCCCTACATCATTCCCAATGAGTAGGATGTCATCAACATAAAGTACTAAGAATGTCACAGCATCCTTAACTACTTTCTTGTACACGCACGGTTCCTCCGGGTTCTTGATGAAACCAAAATCTTTTATTGTTTCATCAAATTTCTGGTTCCAACTTCTTGATGCTTGTTTTAGACCATAAATTGATCTCTGAAGCTTGCATACCTTATGCTCGCTTCCCATGGATGTGAACCCCTCTGGCTGCTTCATATAGATTTCTTCCTTAATGTCTCCATTAAGAAAAGCAGTCTTCACATCCATTTGCCATATCTCATAGTCATACCATGCAGCTATGGCAATAAGGATTCTTATGGACTTGAACATTGCAACTGGTGAAAAGGTTTCATCATAGTCAACTCCTTGTCTTTGAGTGTAACCTTTCGCCACCAATCGCGCCTTGTAGGTCAATACCTTACCATCAGGCCCAAGCTTTCTCTTGTAGATCCACTTACACCCTATTGGAACAATTCCATCAGGAGGATCTACTAAAGACCAAACTTGGTTTGTATGCATTGAATCCAATTCAGACTGCATAGCTTCAAGCCATAAATTTGAATCCGCATCAGAAATTGCTTCCTTGAAGTTTCTTGGATCACATCCAATGTCGGGTTCATCTTGATCCCCTTCAAGAAGAAGACCATATCGAACAGGAGGTCTAGAAGTCCTCTCGGATCTTCTAGGTTCAGGCGTGTCTAGTAATGGTTCCTGAGGCGTAGGATCGTTATTTTGTATTTCGGGTTCTTCTCGAACTTCTTCGAGTTCCATCATCTCGCCTTTCTTATACAATAAGAACTCCTTCTCCAAGAAGGTGGCATTCCTAGAAACAAACACTTTTGTTTCAGCAGGATAATAGAAATAATATCCGATTGAATTCTTCGGATACCCTACAAAATAACATAAGCTGGATCGACTATCCAACTTATCTCCCACTGTCCGCTTCACGTAAGCAGGACATCCCCAAATCCTCAAGTACGAATACTTAGGAGCTTTGCCATTCCATAACTCGTATGGTGTTTTGTCCACTGCTTTAGTGTGGACGTTGTTCAACAACAATACCGCCGTTTCAAGCGCATAGCCCCAAAACGAAGGTGGAAGCTCAGTGAAGCTCATCAAGGATCGAACCATGTCCAACAAAGTTCGATTACGACGCTCCGATACACCATTCAGCTGTGGTGTCATAGGAGGAGTCCACTGAGAGAGAATCCCATTCTCTTTTAGATAGTCCAAAAACTCGGTACTTAAGTATTCTCCACCTCGATCCGATCGAAGTGCTTTAATACTTTTACCTAGCTTGTTTTCTACTTCAGCCTTGAATTCTTTGAACTTTTCAAATGCTTCAGACTTATATTTCATTAAATATAAATACCCATACCTTGAATAATCGTCAGTAAAGGTAATGAAGTAGGTGTGGCCATATTGAGTCCCAACTCTAAATGGTCCACAAACATCTGTATGGATCAAATCCAACAGATTTTGACTACGCTCAGGTTTCCCCTTAAAAGGAGATTTAGTCATTTTCCCTTTTAGGCAGGATTCACAAGTAGGTAGAGAGTTAATATCAGACATATCAAACATGCCCTCTCCCACTAGCTTGTTCATCCTCCTTGAAGAAATATGACATAGTCTAGCGTGCCAAAGGTTTGCCGGGTTTTGACTATCGATTTTCCTTTTGTTTGTTGTCGCCGGTT
This sequence comes from Henckelia pumila, assembly GCF_033568475.1. Classification (NCBI taxonomy): domain Eukaryota; kingdom Viridiplantae; phylum Streptophyta; class Magnoliopsida; order Lamiales; family Gesneriaceae; genus Henckelia; species Henckelia pumila. The sequence goes on along the minus strand of NC_133122.1, from coordinate 98,107,092 downwards.
TATCAATATAATTTATTGGAACGTCTTTTAGTTTTAAGTTGTATAGATCGTTTTCAAGTTGTCCATTTCCAATCAAACATTCATTCTTGTAAATATTGCAAATCCCATTCACAAAATTGCAAGAATAACCATCTCTATCTAGCATAGAAACAGAAATAATGTTTTTAATTAAATCCGGAACAAATAAAACATCTCTTAAAAATAACTTAAAACCCTTCTGCAAAATTAAACAAACATCTCCAATGGCTGTAGCTTCAACTCTGGAACCATTCCCGAGCCTCAGCTGGGTCTCACCCATTCTAAGCCTGCGACTTCTTGTCATCACCTGCAAATCATTGCAAATGTGAGATCCACATCCGGTATCCAATACCCAAAAAGTTGTATTAAGTGAAATGTTTATTTCAATATAGAACATACCCTTTGCAGTTCCCAACTGCTCTAGATATTCCTTGCAGTTGCGCTTCCAATGACCGGGCTTCTTGCAGTAATGGCAAACATCCTTGGATTTTGCATTGTTTGAAGCCTTTGTCTTGTGCTTCTTCTCGGGCTCGACTTTCTTGGGTGGGGCAGAACGTTTCTTGCCCTTCATACTTGGCCCCTTCTTTGCAGAAGATGAGGAGCCCACCAAGAAAGCTGGCTTATCCTTCTTAAGTGTGGATTCATATGTCACAAGCATATTGACCATCTCTTCAAGGGTGGCCTCTATCTTGTTCATATTAAAATTTACCACAAATCCGTCAAACGAAGAAGGAAGAGACAGAAGCAGTAAATCCACGTTGAGTTCATGCTCCAACACCAAATCAAGGGTCGCTAACTTTTGTATGAGCCAAATCACTCGTACCCCATGATCACGGACCGAAGTCCCTTCACGCATGCGACACGTCATTAGCTCCTTAACAGTAGAGAACCTTTCAGCCCTCGATTGAGCCCCAAAAAGTTCCTTGAGTTGTGTAAGAGTGGGTGCCCAGTGAGCCAACTGTGTGGCTATGGGCTTTGATGACTCTTTGTATAAACAATCTTTTGTTTAATATTATTTACACTTTTATGGCAATGACTTTATATTACTTCATATTGATATATTGTGATATACTATTGTTGTTTTGATAAAGACCTTGAATATACTATAGTGTATGTAAGATGTGGTAGAACATGGAGATGTCTATCATGAAATACATCTTATAGTCACTGTATGTTCTAAAACCGTTCCTAGTCGATTGAGCCGTCCGATAATAAGGATAAGGATCGCTCGAGTTTGAGACTAGCATTTGCGATGCGGAGTACCACGTTTCATTGGTAGGGAACATGGAGATGTTCGAAGCATGCAAATGGATATTCATAGGATGAATAGTCGAACTACCCTATCCGGACTTTCCAAGTGGTTATCACTTATCGAGTGGATAAAGTCCGCGGTTTTGGTTGTACACCATTAGTCCTTACGACTTGAAACATCATGGAGACTCTATATGCTAGTACTGTGCTTTGACTCGTTTACCGACTCTGAGGGGGTCATCAGGTGTCGAGATTGGGTACAGTTACGACACATATAGGAGTCAATGCATTGTTGTCAAGGATTCACCACATACTTGCGAGTGTGGATATCCTATGCGATCTGAGGAGATATTAGTGTGATAAATCTCTGGCCAGAGTAATTGATGTGATTTAAGAAATGGTTTCTTAGTAGCACATGCGATGTCACTAATTTGATCTTCAAGATGTATTGCATAGTTATCGAATCTTGAGCGACTCTCGATATACCAATGGTTGTTGATTCGATCGGGATATATGGATGAAGGGACCGTACTGTACGCTAACCAAAATCTACTGGTTCTTGTAGGCACTATCAGTGATACCTAGGGAATCATGGGGCGATGTTGCTAGGCGCTTTACCATGATTCGTTGGGCAAGTCGGAAAGTGTTGTTCCGAGTCACAAGGAGTTGTGAGCCCACGGCTAGCTGTATCCCTGAACCATTGAGGGTCACACAGTGTAATGGAGTTTTAATCCCCGTTGAGATAGTTAAATTTAAAGAGTTAAATTTAATGAACTAAGGAGTTGGACTTCTTAAATAAGAGTAAGGGAGTAGGATTTCCTAAAATGACATAGGGATGGACATTTTTGGAAACCACTGAATTCGGATTCAGGAAAATTTATTTTGACTTTAAAACGTGCAGAAATGGTTTCTGTGCACATTGGTGAAATCGTTTCATCAATCGGAGTCACGATGAATTTTATATTAATTTCTGAACGAGCGGGCTTTGCTTGTCGGGCCCCAGCTTATGACTAATGGGCCCTAAGGTGTTAGTGGCCTGCATTATAAATAAGTTATTTCAGTACAGAAATTACACACAACAGGTCATAATTTTTGAGACAGAAAAAAATCGAAACCCTTCTCTCTCAAAGAATTTTCGGCCGTCCCCTTCCTGCTCTGCCCGAGAAAATTCCGGTCTGTGATTTTGAATCGCAGTAAGGAATAACGAATCAAATTCGTGTATTCTCTTCGCAGAAAACTTCTGATAGATTTTCTAGTGCAATCTATCAGAGGGATTAAACCTCTGTTCGTGGACCTGATTGAAGGCGTTCATCGGTTCCAGGGAGAGACAACAAGAGCAGAATTGTTCTGTTGGTGTCCATTAATCTCGTTGCGAGATTTGAGGTAAAATTTATTTAATTGTTATTTAAATTTTACACACACGTAATTCAATTGATGAACGGTTGATACCCAGACCATGGAAACGTTCCATGAAAAATTTTTAAACTTCCGCTGCACCGGGTATCAATCGTAATTGGTCTGGGAACTCGCCAGTTTTCCAACAGTGGTATCAGAGCCAGGTTGCTCAGATCAATCGATTGAATTAATCAATTGTACAAAATTTTTGAGTCTCGGTTTATGAAACAAAATAAATATTTTTAATAAAAAATTTTTTTTCCGGGGGCGAAACCCGGGCAGCGATTGGATCGCTGCCCGGAGGGGGCAGCGATGGTCGCTGCCCCCAGGGGCGGCGCACGGCGCCGCCCAAAGGGGGCGCACGGCGCCGCCCAGGGCGGCGACCGTCGCCGCCCAGGGCGGCGCACGGCGCTGCCCAGCGCAGCGCTGGGCGCTGCGCAGGGCAGCGCTCGGCGCCGCCAGGGCAGCAAGCGTTGCTGCCCTAAGGGGGCAGCCGGGCTGCCCCGGCCCGCGCCCGGGTGCGGGCCAACCCGGGAGTGTCCCGGGTGGCCCGCGGGAAAAATTAATATTTTATTAAAAATTAATTTTAATATGTTAAAATTTTATTTTTGGTCCGGTCAAAAATTGTTTTTGATTGGTTCACGAGATTTCGGATCGAATTGTTCGAGTCCGTAAATTTTAAAATTGATTTTGGATAAATTTGAATTTTTGGAAAATTTTAATATTTTATCCGTAAATTGAATTTTGAAATCAATTATTTTGGTACAATTGATGATAAGATATGATCTTATGATATATTAGATAAAATATGATTTTATTTGTAAAATTGGATTTTATAGATAAATATGATTTTATTTGATATGGAGATAAAATATGATTTTATATGTGAAATGTGATTTTATATATAAAATATGATTTTATCTTGTTTAAATTTGAATTGCCACAGCATGTTATCCAATAAATTAATTTTGAATTAAATGTTATTGGATAAGGATGATCGATTGCCATGACCAATTTTGTAGGTGTATGTTAGGAATTTACATTTTGTCTTTATTGTTGTTGGTTTTATTAATGGGCCTGGTTTATGGCCCGATATGAATGTCATATGTAATAAAAGTGGGCTTGGTTTATAGCCCGTTCCCACCCCCTAAAAATGTATCCCCTACTTGTCATTGTTATTTATTGTAAATACATTAGATTTAGTGGGAGATCAAGATTTGAAGATGGTGGGCCCAGCAGACAATGAAGACTGAAGAAATGTAAATTGGAAGCATATGTAATAGGATTGCATTTGCATACTGCATATTACCTAGGATTGGACTAAGACCCGTGATTGGCAACCACGGGTCAATTAGAAATGGAATCGATCATCCTATATAATATGTGATATTATGATTGTATGCATGTTTAGACATAAATTGCGTGAATCCGGCAATGCATGCAATAAATTAAATATGATGAGACAAATATTTTTATAAATAAAATCCCTCATTTTAAATATGATTTAAAATTTATATCAAGATAAATAAAGGAAATTTAAATATTGTTTAAATGTTCCTACCTTCCATCAACGGTCAATGTATGTGATGCTACCCGCGGATACGGTCCGGCTCATATTATTGGGGGGGCCCGTCCGTCGGAAAGCTGTACATTGGATCGACAAATGTTGTAAGTTGGGTGGAACTCCCATGGGATCGGCTCATATTATTGGGGGATCCACATGGCGACCGTCCATCACAACTTAATATTGATGGGTCATCTTGACATGTCACTTTAAACGGCGTCATATTATTGGGCCTTATTGGACATGAGGTAAATACATGGGGGTTGCTTTGGAAGCAATTGGGCTCTACCTTTTGAGAATTATGGTTGGCTGATATTATTCGGGACCATAAGTTTGTCAATTGGACTCCATGTTCTCACTAAGGAAAAAGTTTCCCGTTTTCACTAGAGGGTGGTGAAATCGTTAAAATAGTGGGAGTGAGATTCATAAAATTAAATTCGCCTATTTTATGTCTTAGTAAATTGTTAAACAATCATTGATATATGTCTGTTTTCCTTTTCAGTATTTCATACAATGAATTCGCGAAATCCTTTATTCTCGATCCTCGAACAAAACAAGCTGACTGGCGCCAACTATACGGAATGGTTCCGGAAGTTGAAGATTGTCTTAACTTCGGAGAAAATGCTCTACGTGTTAGAGAAAGCACCTCCGAAGGAAGCACCAGCTGACATAAGTCCGGAGGAATTGGCCAAACTTGATGCATGGTGTGACCATGACATCAAGACCAAATGCTATATGCAAGCCTCGATGTCTGATGAACTCCAGAGGCGATTTGAGGACACGGTGAATGCTGCTGACATTCACGCGCAACTCAAGGAACTTTTTGGGGCTCAGTCGAGGGCTGAAAGGTTCTCTACTGTTAAGGAGTTGATGACGTGCCGCATGCGTGAAGGGACTTCGGTCCGTGATCATGGGGTACGAGTGATTTGGCTCATACAGAAGTTAGCGACCCTTGATTTGGTGTTGGAGCATGAACTCAATGTGGACTTGCTGCTTCTATCTCTTCCTTCTTCATTTGATGGATTCGTGATAAATTTTAATATGAACAAGATAGAGGCCACCCTTGAAGAGATGGTCAATATGCTCGTTACATATGAATCCACACTTAAGAAGGATAAGCCAGCTTTCTTGGTGGGCTCCTCATCTTCTGCTAAGAAGGGGCCAAGTATGAAGGGCAAGAAACGTTCTGCCCCACCCAAGAAAGTGGAACCCGAGAAGAAGCAAAAGACAAAGGCTTCAAACGATGGAAAATCCAAGGATGTTTGCCATTACTGCAAGAAGCCGGGTCATTGGAAGCGCAACTGCAAGGAGTATCTTGAGCAGTTGGGAACTGCAAAGGGTATGTTCTATATCGAAATAAACATGTCACTTAATACAACTTCTTGGGTATTGGATACCGGATGTGGATCTCACATTTGCAATGATTTGCAGGTGATGACAAGAAGTCGCAGGCTTAGAATGGGTGAGACCCAGCTGAGGCTCGGGAATGGTTCCAGAGTTGAAGCTACGGCCATTGGAGATGTTTGTTTGATTTTGCAGAATGGTTTTAAATTATTGTTGAGAGATGTTTTATTTGTGCCAGATTTAATTAAAAACATTATTTCTATTTCTATGCTTGATAGAGATGGTTATTCTTGTAATTTTGTGAATGGGATTTGCAATATTTACAAGAATGAATGTTTAATTGGAAATGGACAACTTGAAAACGATCTATACAATTTAAAACTAAAAGACGTTCCAGTGAATTGTATTGACAAACCGGCGACAACAAACAAAAGGAAAATCGATAGTCAAAACCCGGCAAACCTTTGGCACGCTAGACTAGGTCATATTTCCTCAAGGAGGATGAACAAGCTAGTGGGAGAGGGCATGTTTGATATGTCTGATATTAACTCTCTACCTACTTGTGAATCCTGCCTAAAAGGAAAAATGACTAAATCTCCTTTTAAGGGGAAACCTGAGCGTAGTCAGAATCTGTTGGATTTGATCCATACAGATGTTTGTGGTCCATTTAGAGTAGGGACTCAACATGGCCACACCTACTTCATTACCTTTACTGATGATTATTCAAGGTATGGGTATTTATATTTAATGAAATATAAGTCTGAAGCATTTGAAAAGTTCAAAGAATTCAAGGCTGAAGTAGAAAACAAGCTAGGTAAAAGTATTAAAGCACTTCGATCGGATCGAGGTGGAGAATACTTGAGTACCGAGTTTTTGGACTATCTAAAAGAGAATGGGATTCTCTCTCAGTGGACTCCTCCTATGACACCACAGCTTAATGGTGTATCGGAGCGTCGTAATCGAACTTTGTTGGACATGGTTCGATCCATGATGAGCTTCACTGAGCTTCCACCTTCGTTTTGGGGCTATGCGCTTGAAACGGCGGTATTGTTGTTGAATAACGTCCACACTAAAGCAGTGGACAAAACACCATACGAGTTATGGAATGGCAAAGCTCCTAAGTATTCATACTTGAGGATTTGGGGATGTCCTGCTTACGTGAAGCGGACAGTGGGAGATAAGTTGGATAGTCGATCCAGCTTATGTTATTTTGTAGGGTATCCGAAGAATTCAATCGGATATTATTTCTATTATCCTGCTGAAACAAAGGTGTTTGTTTCTAGGAATGCCACCTTCTTGGAGAAGGAATTCTTATTGGATAAGAAAGGCGAGATGATGGAACTCGAAGAAGTTCGAGAAGAACCCGAAATACAAAATAACGATCCTACACCTCAGGAACCATTGCTGGACACGCCTGCACCTAGAAGATCCGAAAGGACTTCTAGACCTCCAGTTCGATATGGTCTTCTTCTTGAAGGGGATCAAGATGAACCCGACATTGGATGTGATCCAAGAAACTTCAAGGAAGCAATTTCTGATGCGGATTCGAATTTATGGCTTGAAGCTATGCAGTCAGAATTGGATTCGATGCATACAAACCAAGTTTGGTCTTTAGTAGATCCTCCCGATGGAATTGTTCCAATAGGGTGTAAATGGATCTACAAGAGAAAGCTTGGGCCTGATGGTAAGGTATTGACCTACAAGGCGCGATTGGTGGCGAAAGGTTATACTCAAAGGCAAGGAGTTGACTATGACGAAACCTTTTCACCAGTTGCCATGTTCAAGTCCATAAGAATCCTTATTGCCATAGCTGCATGGTATGACTATGAGATATGGCAAATGGATGTGAAGACTGCTTTTCTTAATGGAGACATTAAGGAGGAAATCTATATGAAGCAGCCTGAGGGGTTCACATCCATGGGAAGCGAGCATAAGGTATGCAAGCTTCAGAGATCAATTTATGGTCTAAAACAAGCATCAAGAAGTTGGAACCAGAAATTTGATGAAACAATTAAAGATTTTGGTTTCATCAAGAACCCGGAGGAACCTTGCGTGTACAAGAAAGTAGTTAAGGATGCGGTGACATTCTTAGTACTTTATGTTGATGACATCCTACTCATTGGGAATGATGTAGGGATGTTGCAGTCAACGAAGATATGGTTATCAGGTAGATTTTCGATGAAGGATTTGGGTGAGGCATCCTACATTCTAGGGATTCAGATCTATAGAGATAGATCTAAGAGAATGATAGGACTCACTCAATCAACCTACATCGATACCATATTGAAACGGTTTTCAATGGATGGGTCCAAGAGAGGACATCTACCCATGTGTCATGGAGTTTCTCTATCCAAGTCTATGTGTCCCAAGACTGATGCAGAGATAGAGAATATGACACATGTACCATATGCGTCAGCTATAGGTAGTATCATGTATGGGATGATATCTACCAGACCGATGTAGCATTTGCTCTGAGTGTCACGAGCAGATATCAGTCTAATCCTGGTCAAATGCATTGGAAAGCCGTGAAGGACATTCTTAAGTACTTGCGAAGGACTAAGAATATGTTCATGGTTTATGGAGGACGAGAACTCAAATTGGAAGGCTATACCGACTCTAGCTTCCAAAGTGATGTGGATGACTCGAAGTCAACCTCTGGATTTGTGTTCATGCTCAATGGCGGTGCTGTCTCTTGGAAGAGTTCCAAGCAGGACACCACAGCGGATTCCACCACTGAGGCTGAATACATTGCAGCATCAGCTGCTGCTAAAGAGGCCGTTTGGATGAGGAAGTTCGTCCAAGAGTTGGGCGTCATTCCTGAATTTGTTGGTCCAGTCCCGGTGTACTGTGACAACACGGGTGCCGTTGCTCAAGCAAAGGAACCAAGGTCTCATCAAAGATCCAAACACGTACTGAGGAAATACCACATAATCCGGGAGATTGTGGAAAGAGGAGACATCATTGTCGAACGAGTGGCCTCTGCAGACAATATCGCTGATCCGCTTACTAAGCCCTTGCCAGGACCATTGTTTGACAAACATCGCGAAGCAATGGGTCTACGTAGTATGACTAGTTGGCTATAGGGCAAGTGGGAGATTGTAAGAGTGGGTGCCCAGTGAGCCAACTGTGTGGCTATGGGCTTTGATGACTCTTTGTATAAACAATCTTTTGTTTAATATTATTTACACTTTTATGGCAATGACTTTATATTACTTCATATTGATATATTGTGATATACTATTGTTGTTTTGATAAAGACCTTGAATATACTATAGTGTATGTAAGATGTGGTAGAACATGGAGATGTCTATCATGAAATACATCTTATAGTCACTGTATGTTCTAAAACCGTTCCTAGTCGATTGAGCCGTCCGATAATAAGGATAAGGATCGCTCGAGTTTGAGACTAGCATTTGCGATGCGGAGTACCACGTTTCATTGGTAGGGAACATGGAGATGTTCGAAGCATGCAAATGGATATTCATAGGATGAATAGTCGAACTACCCTATCCGGACTTTCCAAGTGGTTATCACTTATCGAGTGGATAAAGTCCGCGGTTTTGGTTGTACACCATTAGTCCTTACGACTTGAAACATCATGGAGACTCTATATGCTAGTACTGTGCTTTGACTCGTTTACCGACTCTGAGGGGGTCATCAGGTGTCGAGATTGGGTACAGTTACGACACATATAGGAGTCAATGCATTGTTGTCAAGGATTCACCACATACTTGCGAGTGTGGATATCCTATGCGATCTGAGGAGATATTAGTGTGATAAATCTCTGGCCAGAGTAATTGATGTGATTTAAGAAATGGTTTCTTAGTAGCACATGCGATGTCACTAATTTGATCTTCAAGATGTATTGCATAGTTATCGAATCTTGAGCGACTCTCGATATACCAATGGTTGTTGATTCGATCGGGATATATGGATGAAGGGACCGTACTGTACGCTAACCAAAATCTACTGGTTCTTGTAGGCACTATCAGTGATACCTAGGGAATCATGGGGCGATGTTGCTAGGCGCTTTACCATGATTCGTTGGGCAAGTCGGAAAGTGTTGTTCCGAGTCACAAGGAGTTGTGAGCCCACGGCTAGCTGTATCCCTGAACCATTGAGGGTCACACAGTGTAATGGAGTTTTAATCCCCGTTGAGATAGTTAAATTTAAAGAGTTAAATTTAATGAACTAAGGAGTTGGACTTCTTAAATAAGAGTAAGGGAGTAGGATTTCCTAAAATGACATAGGGATGGACATTTTTGGAAACCACTGAATTCGGATTCAGGAAAATTTATTTTGACTTTAAAACGTGCAGAAATGGTTTCTGTGCACATTGGTGAAATCGTTTCATCAATCGGAGTCACGATGAATTTTATATTAATTTCTGAACGAGCGGGCTTTGCTTGTCGGGCCCCAGCTTATGACTAATGGGCCCTAAGGTGTTAGTGGCCTGCATTATAAATAAGTTATTTCAGTACAGAAATTACACACAACAGGTCATAATTTTTGAGACAGAAAAAAATCGAAACCCTTCTCTCTCAAAGAATTTTCGGCCGTCCCCTTCCTGCTCTGCCCGAGAAAATTCCGGTCTGTGATTTTGAATCGCAGTAAGGAATAACGAATCAAATTCGTGTATTCTCTTCGCAGAAAACTTCTGATAGATTTTCTAGTGCAATCTATCAGAGGGATTAAACCTCTGTTCGTGGACCTGATTGAAGGCGTTCATCGGTTCCAGGGAGAGACAACAAGAGCAGAATTGTTCTGTTGGTGTCCATTAATCTCGTTGCGAGATTTGAGGTAAAATTTATTTAATTGTTATTTAAATTTTACACACACGTAATTCAATTGATGAACGGTTGATACCCAGACCATGGAAACGTTCCATGAAAAATTTTTAAACTTCCGCTGCACCGGGTATCAATCGTAATTGGTCTGGGAACTCGCCAGTTTTCCAACAAGTTGAGCGTGAATGTCAGCAGCATTCACGGTGTCCTCAAATCGCCTCTGGAGTTCATCAGACATCGAGGCTTGCATATAGCATTTGGTCTTGATGTCATGGTCCCACCATGCATCAAGTTTGGCCAATTCCTCCGGACTTACGTCAGCTGGTGCTTCCTTCGGAGGTGATTTCTCTAACACGTAGAGCATCTTCTCCGAAGTCAAGAAAATCTTCAACTTCCGGAACCATTCCGTATAGTTTGCGCCAGTTAACTTGTTTTGTTCGAGGATCGAGAATAATGGATTACGCGAATTCATTGTATGAAATACTGAAAAGAAAAACAGACATATATCAATGATTGTTTAAGCAATTTACTAAGACATAAAATAGGCGAATTTAATTTTATGAATCTCACTCCCACTATTTTAACAATTTCACTACCCTCTAGTGAAAGCGGGAAACTTTTTTCCTTAGTGAGAACATGGAGTCCAATTGACAAACTTATGGTCCCGAATAATATCAGCCAACCATAATTCTCAAAAGGTAGAGCCCAATTGCTTCCAAAGCAACCCCCATGTTTTTACCTCATGTCCAATAAGGGCCCAATAATATGACGCCGTTTAAAGTGACATGTCAAGATGACCCATCAATATTAAGTTGTAATGGACGGTCGCCATGTGGATCCCCCAATAATATGAGCCGATCCCATGGGAGTTCCACCCAACTTACAACATGTGTCGATCCAATGTACAGCTTTCCGACGGACGGGCCCCCCCAATAATATGAGCCGGACCGTATCCGCGGGTAGCATCACATACATTGACCGTTGATGGAAGGTAGGAACATTTAAACAAATTTAAATTTTCTTTATTTATCTTGATATCAATTTTAAATCATATTTAAAATGAGGGATTTTTAATTATAAAAATTTGTCTCATCAATTTCAAATTATTGCATGCTTGCCGGATTCACGCAATTATGTCTAAAACATGCATACAATCATAATATCATATATTATATAGGATGATCGATTCCATTTCTAATTGACCCGTGGTTGCCAATCACGAGTCTTAGTCCAATCCTAGGTAATATGCAGTATGCAATGCAATCCTATTACATTAGCTTCCAATTTACATTTCTTCGTCTTTATTGTCTGCTGGGCCCACCATCTTCAAATCTTGATCTCCCACTAAATCTAATGTATTTACAATAAATAACAATGACAAGCAGGGGATACATTTTTAGGGGTGGGAACGGGCCATAAACCAAGCCCACTTTTATTACATATGACATTCATATCGGGCCATAAACCAGGCCCATTAATAAAACCAACAACAATAAAAACAAATGTAAATTCCTAACATACACCTACAAAATTGGTCATGGCAATCGATCATCCTTATCCAATAATATTTAATTCAAAATTAATTTATTGGATAACATGCAGTGGCATTTCAAATTTAAACAGGATAAAATCATATTTTATATATAAAATCTCATTTTACATATAAAATCATATTTTTATCTCTTTATCAAATAAAATCATATTTTATCTACAAAATCCAATTTTATAGATAAAATCATATTTTACTTAATATATTCATAAGATCAAATCTTATCATCAATTGTACCAAAAATAATTGATTTCAAAATTCAATTTAAGGATAAAATATTAAAATTTTCCAAAAATTCAAATTTATCCAAAAATCAATTTTAAAGTTTACGGACTCGAACAATTCGATCCGAAATCTCGTGAACCAATCAAAAACAATTTTTTGACCGGACCAAAAATAAAATTTTAACACATTAAAATTAATTTTAAAATAAAAAATTTAATTTTTCCCGCGGGCCGCCCGGGCCACTCCCGGGCCGGCCCGCACCCGTGGGCGTGGGCCGGGGCAGCCCGGCTGCCCCTTTAGGGCAGCAACAGTTGCTGCCCTGGCGGCGCTGAGCGCCGCCCCCTGGGCGACGCCGTGCGCCCCCTTTGGGCGGCTCCGTGCGCCGCCCGGGGCAGCAACAATTGCTGCCCCACCGGGCAGCGATCCAATCGCTGCCCGGGTTTTGCCCCGAAAAAAAATTTTTTTATTTAAAAATATTTATTTTGTTTCAAAAACCGAGACTCAAAAATTTTTGTACAATCGATTAATTTAATCGTTTGATCTGAGCAACCTGGCTCTGATACCACTGTTGGAAAACTGGCGTTCAGATCAATCACGATTGATACCCGGTGCAGCGGAAGTTTAAAATTTTATTATGGAACAATTCCATAGTGTGGGTATCAACCGTTCAACGATTAAATTATATGTGTGTGTAAAATTAAATAACAATTATTAAATTTTACCTTCAATCTCGAAGCGAGATTATTGGACACCACACAGATTTCTCTGCGCTTCTTGTATCTCCCAGGAACTGATGAACTCCTTCTATCAGGTCCACGAATAGAGGTTTAATCCCTCTGATAGATTGCACTAGAAAATCTATCAGAAGTTTTCTGCGAAGAGAATAAACGAATTTGATTCGCTATTCCTGACTGCAATTCAAAATTACAGACCGGAAAATTCTCTGACAGAGAGGGAGGGGTCGGCCGAATAGTTATGAGAGAGAGCTAGGGTTTTTTCGATTTCTGTCTCTCAAATTAATGACCAGCTGTGTGTAATTTCTGTACTGCAATAACTTATTTATAATGCAGGCCACTAACAGCTTGGGGCCCATTAGTCATAAGTTGAGGCCCGACAAGCAAAGCCCACACGTTCAGAAATTAATATAAAATTCATCGTGACTCCGATTGATAAACCGATTTTACCAATGTGCACAGAAACCATTTCTGCACATTTTATAGTCAAGATAAATTTTCCTGAATCCGAATTCAGTGGTTTCCAAAAATGTCCATCCCTATGTCATTTTAGGAAATCCTACTCCCTTACTCTTATTTAAGAAGTCCAACTTCTTTATTCATTAAATTTAACTCTTTAAATTTAACTATCTCAACGTGGATTAAAACTCCATTACACTGTGTGACCCTCAATGGTTCAGGGATACAGCTAGCCGTGGGCTCACAACTCCTTGTGACTCGGAACAACGATTTCCGACTTGCCCAACGAATCATGGTAAAGCGCCTAGCAACATCGCCCCATGATTCCCTAGGTATCACTGATAGTGCCTACAAGAACCAGTAGATTTTGGTTAGCGTACAGTACGGTCCCTTCATCCATATATCCCGATCGAATCAACAACCATTGGTATATCGAGAGTCGCTCAAGATTCGATAACTATACAATACATCTTGAAGATCCAATTAGTGACATCGCATGTGCTACTAAGAAACCATTTCTTAAATCACATCAAGTACTCTGGCCAGAGATTTGTCACACTAATATCTCCTCAGATCGCATAGGATATCCACACTCGCAAGTATGTGGTGAATCCTTGACAACAATGCATCGACTCCTATATGTGTTGTAACTGTACCCAATCCCGACACCTGATGACCCCCATAGAGTCGGTAAACGAGTCAAAGCACAGTACTAGCATATAGAGTCTCCATGATGTTTCAAGTAGTAAGGACTAATGGTGTACAACCAAAATCGCGGACTTTATCCACTCGATAAGTGATAACCACTTGGAAAGTCCGGATAGGGTAGTTCGATTATTCATCCTATGAATATCCATTTGCATGCTTCGAACATCTCCATGTTCCCTACCAATGAAACGTGGTACTCCGCATCGCAAATGCTAGTCTCAAACTCGAGCGATCCTTATCCTTATTCTCGGACGACTCAATCGACTAGGAACAGTTTAGAATATACAGTGACTATAAGATGTATTTCATGATAGACATCCCCATGTTCTACCACATCTTACATACACTATAGTATATTCAAGGTCTTTATCAAAACAACAATAGTATATCACAATATAACAATATGAAGAAAGATAAAGTCATTGCCATTAATAAAAGTGTAAATTGTATTAAACAAAAGATCGTTTGTACAAAGAGTCATCAAAGCCCATAGCCACAAGTTGGCTCACTGGGCACCCACTCTTTCAGCCTATACCCGTGAAACCTTGGTGATTGTCCAGGTGGGTTATTGAGGTAAGCTACCTTAGTCTTGAACTTTTGTACAGTCTTAGAAAGGGATGTTATAAGGAGCATGTCCGGGAATGTTGGGAATCTTTGGAATCCCTTAGGTATAACTTTGGACTTGACGAATCGCGATGTTCATTCTGAATGAACGAGATGAAGATAGTGAGTCCAGTGGTTGCGCTAAGTACTGTCTGATATTTTCAGAGGTTGAGCGTAGGATCTTTCATGGGATGGAAATGGGCTTAGCTTATCTTGATGTTTGCCTTGGGTGAACAAGACAACGATTAGTAGTGCTAAGGTGGCACGGGATCTGTGCTAGTGACTACTAGTGGTTCTTGGGTGACTCTGTCAAAGTTAGGATGGTTAAGTTCAGAATACGAAACAGCGGTTAGTAGTGCTGAAAAGGCGTAGAACTTGTGCCAAGTAAACTACTTATGTACCGTGATCTGACACCGTTTGGAAATGGTTCTTTGTGGCAGCTGAGTTATGGTTATCGATTGAGCCATGTAGGTTGGATGATTAGTGGTGGCTTGATCTGATAAGTGCGAGCTTAAGTAGATCGACGAATTCGATTGGTTGAGCCAATCAGGGTTGATCAGGATGTAGCAATTAAGAAATACTTGGGATAGTATTTTGTCGAGTAAATGCTTATGGGATGAGTACTGAATACCATCTCCGAGAAATCGGAGATTTGAGTTATTTAGTCTCAATGATCGCCAGAGATGAATCTTCTGGGATTGCTGTAATCAGAAACGATTGCAAGTAGACTTGTATGATCAAGTTAGGTGCTAACTTGACAGTGGAGACAAACAGGGGAGTAGGTAGTTTCCAGTATAGTGCATTCTTGTTAAGAAGGAAACTGATATTGATCCAATCAATTGCTTAGTGATAGCAATAGGTCAGGAAAGGATCATGTTGTTGTTTCATGTGAGAGTTTTCCATTGAACAACAATAGTGAAGATTGTTGACCGGACATTTTGTTCGAGAACGCGGCGATCAGATCAATTAGGATTGATACCCGGTGCAGCGGAAGTTTAAAATTTTTGTATGGAACGATTCCATAATAGGTATCAACCTTACGATTAAATTGTTTGTGTGTAAAAATTAAATAACGATTATAAAATTTTTACCTCAATCTCGAATCGAGATTTTGGACACCAACAGATTTCTCTGCTCTTGTTGTATATCCCTGGAACTGATGGACGAACTGTTCTTCAATCAGGTCCACGAACGGATATTTAATCCCTCTGATAGATTGCACTAGAAAATCTATCAGAAGTTTCTACGAAGAGATTAACGAATTTGATCCGTTAAACCAGACTGCAATTCAAAATTCACATACTGGATTTTACCGAGCAGAGGGGAGAGGGGGTTGGCCACTTCAGAGAGAAAAATAGGGTTTTTTCAAAAATTGTGACCTGTTCTGTGTAATTTCTGTACTGCAATAACTTATTTATAATGTAGGCCACTAACAGCTTAGGGCCCATTAGTCATAAGTTCAAGCCCGACAAGCAAAGCCCGCATGTTCAGAAATTAATATAAAATTCATCGTGACTCCGATTGATAAACCGATTTCACCAATGTGCACAGAAACCATTTCTGCACCTTTTAAAGTCAAGATAAATTTTTCTGAATCCGAATTCAGTGGTTTCCAAAAATGTCCATCCCTATGTCATTTTAGGAAATATTACTCCTCTACTCATAATTAAGAAGTCCAACTTCTTTGTTCATTAAATTTAACTCTTTAAATTTAACTATCTCAACGGGGATTAAAAATCCATTACACTGTGTGACCCTCAATGGTTCAGGGATACAGCTAGCCATGGGCTCACAACTCCTTGTGACTCGGAACAACAATTTCCGACTTGCCCATCGAATCATGGTAAGAGCGCCTAGCAACATCGCCCCATGATTCCCTAGGTATCACTGATAGTGCCTACAAGAACCAATAGATTTTGGTTAGTGTACAGTACGGTCCCTTCATCCAAATATCCCGATCGAATCAACAACCATTGGTATATCGAGAGTCGTTCGAGATTCGATAACTATGCAACACATCTTGAAGATCAAATAGTGACATCGCATGTGCTACTAAGAAACCATTTCTTAAACCACATCATGTACTCTGGCCAGAGATTCGTCACACTAATATCTCCTCAGATCGCATAGGATATCCACACTCGCAAGTATGTGGTGAATCCTTGACAACAAAGCATCGACTCCTATATGTGTTGTAACTATACCCAATCCCGACACCTGATGACCCCAATAGAGTCGGTAAATGAGTCAAAGCACAGTACTAGTATATAGAGTCTCAATGATGTTTCAAGTAGTAAGGACTAATGGTGTACAACCAAAACCGCGGACTATATCCACTCGATAAGTGATAACCACTTGGAAAGTCCGGATAGGGTAGTTCGATCATTCATCATATGAATATCCATTTGCATGCTTCGAACATCTCTATGTTCATTACCAATGAAACGTGGTACTCCGCATCGCAAATGCTAGTCTCAAACTCGAGCGATCCTTATCCTTATTATCGGACGGCTCAATGGACTAGGAACAGTTTAGAATATACAGTGACTATAAGATATGTTTCATGATAGACATCTCCATGTTCTACCACATCTTACATACACTATAGTATATTCAAGGTCTTTATCAAAACAACAATAGTATATCACAATATAACAATATGAAGAAAGATAAAGTCATTGCCATTAATAAAAGTGTAAATAATATTAAACAAAAGATTGTTTATACAAAGAGTCATCAAAGCCCTTAGCCACAAGTTGGCTCACCGGGCACCCACTCTTTCAATCTCCCACTTGCCCTAAAGCCAACTAGTCATACTACGTAGACCCATTGCTTCGCGATGTTTGTCAAATAATGGTCCTGGCAAGGGCTTAGTAAGTGGATCAGCAATATTGTCTGCAGAGGCCACTCTTTCGACAGTGATGTCTCCTCTTTCCACAATCTCCGGGATGATGTGGTATTTCCTCAGTACGTGTTTGGATATTTGATGAGACCTTGGTTCCTTTGCCTGAGCAACGGCACCCGTGTTGTCACAGTACATCGGGACTGGACCAACAATTTCAGGAATGACGCCCAACTCTTGGACAAAATTCCTCATCCAAACGGCCTCTTTAGCAGCAGCTGATGCTGCAATGTATTCTGCTTCAGTGGTGGAATCCGCTGTGGTGTTCTGCTTGGAACTCTTCCAAGAGACAGCACCGCCATTGAGCATGAACACAAATCCAGAGGTTGACTTCGAGTCATCCACGTCACTTTGGAAGCTAGAGTCGGTATAGCCTTCCAATTTTAGTTCTCTTCCTCCATATACCATGAACATATTCTTAGTCCTTCGTAAGTACTTAAGAATGTCCTTCACGGCTTTCCAATGCATTTGACCGGGATTAGCTTGATATCTGCTCGTGACACTCAGAGCAAATGCTACATCCGGTCTGGTAGATATCATCCCATACATGATACTACCTATGGCTGACGCATATGGTACATGTGTCATTTTCTCTATCTCTTCATCCGTCTTGGGACACATAGACTTGGATAGAGAAACTCCATGACACATGGGTAGATGTCCTCTCTTGGACCCATCCATTGAAAACCGTTTCAATATGGTGTCGATGTAGGTTGATTGAGTGAGTCCTATCATTCTCTTAGATCTATCTCTATAGATCTGTATCCCAAAGAATATAGGATGCCTCACCCAAATCCTTCATCGAGAATCTACCTGATAACCATATCTTCGTTGACTGCAACATCCCTACATCATTCCCAATGAGTAGGATGTCATCAACATAAAGTACTATGAATGTCACAGCATCCTTAACTACTTTCTTGTACACGCATGGTTCCTCCGGATTCTTGATGAAACCAAAATCTTTTATTGTTTCATCAAATTTCTGGTTCCAACTTCTTGATGCTTGTTTTAGACCATAAATTGATCTCTGAAGCTTGCATACCTTATGCTCGCTTCCCATGGATGTGTACCCCTCAGGCTGCTTCATATAGATTTCTTCCTTAATGTCTCCATTAAGAAAAGAAGTCTTCACATCCATTTGCCATATCTCATAGTCATACCATGCAGCTATGGCAATAAGGATTTTTATGGACTTGAACATTGCAACTGGTGAAAAGGTTTCATCATAGTCAACTCCTTGTCTTTGAGTATAACCTTTTGCCACCAATCGCGCTTTGTAGGTCAATACCTTACCATCAGGTCCAAGCTTTCTCTTGTAGATCCATTTACACCCTATTGGAACAATTCCATCGGGAGGATCTACTAAAGACCAAACTTGGTTTGTATGCATCGAATCTATTTCCGACTGCATAGCTTCAAGCCATAAATTTGAATCTGCATCAGAAATTGCTTCCTTGAAGTTTCTTGGATCACATCCAACATCGGGTTCATCTTGATCCCCTTCAAGAAGAAGACCATATCGAATAGGAGGTCTAGAAGTCCTCTTGGATCTTCTAGGTACAGGCGTGTCTATCAATGGTTCCTGAGGTGTAGGATCGTTATTTTGTATTTCGGGTTCTTCTCGAATTTCTTCGAGTTCCATCATCTCGCCTTTCTTATCCAATAAGAACTCCTTCTCCAAGAAGGTGACATTCCTTGAAACAAACACCTTTGTTTCAGCAGGATAATAGAAATAATATCCGATTGAATTCTTCGGATACCCTACAAAATAACATAAGCTGGATCGACTATCCAACTTATCTCCCACTGTCCGCTTCACGTAAGCAGGACATCCCCAAATCCTCAAGTACGAATACTTAGGAGATTTTCCATTCCATAACTCGTATGGTGTTTTGTCCACTGCTTTAGTGTGGACGTTGTTCAACAACAATACCGCCGTTTCAAGCGCATAGCCCCAAAACGAAGGTGGAAGCTCAGTGAAGCTCATCATGGACCGAACCATGTCCAACAAAGTTCGATTACGATGCTCCGATACACCATTAAGCTGTGGTGTCATAGGAGGAGTCCACTGAGAGAGAATCCCATTCTCTTTTAGATAGTCCAAAAACTCGGTACTTAAGTATTCTCCACCTCGATCCGATCGAAGTGCTTTAATACTTTTACCTAGCTTGTTTTCTACTTCAGCCTTGAATTCTTTGAACTTTTCAAATGTTTCAGACTTATATTTCATTAAATATAAATACCCTTACCTCGAATAATCATCAGTAAAGGTAATGAATTAGATGTGGCCATATTGAGTACCAACTCTAAATGGACCACAAACATCTGTATGGATCAAATCCAACAGATTTTGACTACGCTCAGGTTTCCCCTTAAAAGGAGATTTAGTCATTTTCCCTTTTAGGCAGGATTCACAAGTAGGTAGAGAGTTAATATCAGACATATCAAACATGCCCTCTCCCACTAGCTTGTTCATCCTCCTTGAGGAAATATGACCTAGCCTAGCGTGCCAAAGGTTTGTCGAGTTTTGGCTATCGATTTTCCTTTTTTTTGTTGTTGCCGGTTTATCAACATAATTTATTGGAACGTCTTTTAGTTTTAAGTTATATAGATCGTTTTCAAGTTGTCCATTTCCAATCAAACATTCATTCTTGTAAATATTGCAAATCCCATTCACAAAATTGCAAGAATAACCATCTCTATCAAGCATAGAAACAGAAATAATGTTTTTAATCAAATCCGGAACAAATAAAACATCTCTCAAAAGTAACTTAAAACCGTTCTGCAAAATTAAATAAATATCTCCCACAGCTTTAGCTTCAACTCTGGAACCATTTCCGAGCCTCAGCTGGGTCTCACCCATTCTAATCCTGCGACTTCTTGTCATCATTTGCAACTCATTGCAAATATGAGGTCTACATCCGGTATCCAATACCCAAGAAGTAGTATTAAGTGAAACATTTATTTCAATATAGAACATACCCTTCGCAGTTCGCAACTGCTCAAGATATTCCTTGCAGTTACGCTTCCAATGACCGGGCTTCTTGCAGTGATGGCAAACTTGTTTAGACTTGTCCAATTTTGCATGTAACATTTTGCCTTGAGATCATGGTCCAACCATTTCTCTAGTAAGGCCAACCTTTCGGCAGTTACATCAGCCGGGGCTGTTTTCGGAGAAGCCTTTTCTAACACTTAGAAAATCTTTTCCGAACTTAGGACAATCTTAACTTATGGAATCGTTCTGTATTGTTTGCGCCAGTAAGTTTGTTTTGTTCGAGAACATGTGGATTACGAATTCATTGTAATGAAATACTGAGTTGAAACAGACAATAATCGATGATTGTTTAAGCAATTTACTAAGACATAAAATAGGCCAAATTTATTTTATGAATCTCACTCCCACTATTTTAACGATTTCACTACCCTCTAGTGAAAACGGGAAACTGTTTTCCTTAGAGAGAACATGGAGTCCAATTGACAATCTATGGTCCCGAATAATATCAGCCAACCATAATTTCAAAAGGTAGAGCCCAATTGCTTCCAAAGCAACCTCCATGTTTTTACCTCATGTCCAATAAGGGCCCAATAATATGACGCCGTTTATTTTGACATGTCAAGTTGACCCATCAATATTAAGTTGTGATGGACGGTCGCCATGTGGATCCCCCAATAATATGAGCCGATCCCATGGGAGTTCCACCCAACTTACAACATATGTTGATCCAATGTATAGCTTTCCGACGAACGGGCCCCCCCAATAATATGAGCCGGACCGTATCCGCGGGTAGCATCTCATACATTGATCGTTGATGGAAGGTAGGAACATTTAAACAAATTTAAATTTCCTTTATTTATCTTGATATCAATTTTAAATCATATTTAAAACGAGGGATTTTAATTATAAAAATTTGTCTCATCATTTTTAAAATTTTGTATGCTTGCCGGATTCACACAATTATGTCTAAAACATGCATACAACAATAATATCACATATTATATAGGATGATCGATTCCATTTCTAATCGACCCATGGTTGCCAATCATGAGTCTTAGTCCAATCCTAGGTAATATGCAGTATGCAATGCAATCCTATTACATTTGCTTCCAATTTACATTTCTTCTGTCTTTATTGTCTGCTGGGCCCACCTCCATCTTCAAATCTTGATCTCCCACTAAATCTAATGTATTTACAATAAATAACAATGACAAGTAGGGGATACATTTTTAAGGGGTGGGAACGGGCCATAAACCAAGCCCACTTTTATTACATATGACAATTCATATTGGGCCATAAACCAGGCCCATTAATAAAACCAACAACAATAAAAACAAATGTAAATTCCTAACATACACCTACAAAATTGGTCATGGCAATCGATCATCCTTATCCAATAACATTTAATTCAAAATTAATTTATTGGATAACATGCAATGGCAATTTAAATTTAAAAGGATAAAATCATATTTCATATATAAAATCTTATTTTACATACAAAATCATATTTTATCTTTTTATCAAATAAAATCATATTTTATCTATAAAATCTAATTTTATACATAAAATCATATTTTACTCAATATATCCATAAGATCATATCTTATCATCAATTGTACCAAAAATAATTAATTTCAAAATTCAATTTAACGGATAAAATATTTAAATTTTCCAAAAATTCAAATTTATCAAAAAATCAATTTTAAAATTTTTGGACTCGGACAATTCGATCCGACGCCTCGTAGACCAATCAAAAACAATTTTCGATCGGACCAAAAATAGAATTTTAACATATTAAAATTTAATTTAAAAATTAAAAAATTAATTTTTCCACGGGCCGCCCGGGACATTCCCGGGCTGCCCGCGCCCCATAGGGCTCGGGCCGGGCAGCCCGGATGCCCCTAGGGCAGCGATCCAATCGCTGCCCGGGTTTTTGCCCGAAAAAAAAAATTTTTATTTTTAAATATTTATTTTGTTTCAAAAACCGAGACTTAAAAATTTTTGTACAATCGATTAATTTAATCGCTTGATCTGAGCAACCTGGCTCTGATACCACTGTTGGAGAACGCGGCGATCAGATCAATTAGGATTGATACCCTGTGCAGCGGAAGTTTAAAATTTTTGTATGGAACGATTCCATAATAGGTATCAACCTTACGATTAAATTATGTGTGTGTAAAAATTAAATAACGATTATAAAATTTTTACCTCAATCTCGAATCGAGATTTTGGACACCAACAGATTTCTCTGCTCTTGTTGTATATCCCTGGAACTGATGGACGAACTGTTCTTCAATCAGGTCCACGAACGAATATTTAATCCCTCTCATAGATTGCACTAGAAAATCTATCAAAAGTTTCTACGAAGAGATTAACGAATTTGATCCGTTAAACCAGACTGCAATTCAAAATTCACAGACTGGATTTTACCGAGCAGAGGGGAGAGGGGATCGGCCACTTCAGAGAGAAAAATAGGGTTTTTTCGAAAATTGTGACCTGTTCTGTGTAATTTCTGTACTGCAATAACTTATTTATAATGTAGGCCACTAACAGCTTAGGGCCCATTAGTCAGAAGTTCAAGACTGACAAGCAAAGCCCGCATGTTCAGAAATTAATATAAAATTCATCGTGACTCCGATTGATAAACCGATTTCACCAATGTGCACAGAAACCATTTCTTCACCTTTTAAAGTCAAGATAAATTTTTCTGAATTCGAATTCAGTGGTTTCCAAAAATGTCCATCCCTATGTCATTTTAGGAAATCTTACTCCTCTACTCATAATTAAGAAATCCAACTTCTTTGTTCATTAAATTTAACTCTTTAAATTTAACTATCTCAACGGGGATTAAGAATCCATTACACTGTGTGACCCTCAATGGTTCAGGGATACAGCTAGCCGTGGGCTCACAACTCCTTGTGACTCGGAACAACAATTTCCGACTTGCCCATCGAATCATGGTAAGAGCGCCTAGCAACATCGCCCCATGATTCCCTAGGTATCACTGATAGTGCCTACAAGAACCAATAGATTTTGGTTAGCGTACATTACGGTCCCTTCATCCAAATATCCCGATCGAATCAACAACCATTGGTATATCGAGAGTCGTTCGAGATTCGATAACTATGCAACACATCTTGAAGATCAAATAGTGACATCGCATGTGCTACTAAGAAACCATTTCTTAAACCACATCATGTACTCTGGCCAGAGATTCGTCACACTAATATCTCCTCAGATCGCATAGGATATCCATACTCGCAAGTATGTGGTGAATCCTTGACAACAAAGCATCGACTCCTATATGTGTTGTAACTGTACCCAATCCCGACACCTGATGACCCCAATAGAGTCGGTAAACGAGTCAAAGCACAGTACTAGCATATAGAGTCTCAATGATGTTTCAAGTAGTAAGGACTAATGGTGTACAACCAAAACCGCGGACTATATCCACTCGATAAGTGATAACCACTTGGAAAGTCCGGATAGGGTAGTTCGATCATTCATCATATGAATATCCATTTGCATGCTTCGAACATCTCTATGTTCATTACCAATGAAACGTGGTACTCCGCATCGCAAATGCTAGTCTCAAACTCGAGCGATCCTTATCCTTATTATCGGACGGCTCAATCGACTAGGAACATTTTAGAATATACAGTGACTATAAGATATGTTTCATGATAGACATCTCCATGTTCTACCACATCTTACATACACTATAGTATATTCAAGGTCTTTATCAAAACAACAATAGTATATCACAATATAACAATATGAAGAAAGATAAAGTCATTGCCATTAATAAAAGTGTAAATAATATTAAACAAAAGATTGTTTATACAAAGAGTCATCAAAGCCCTTAGCCACAAGTTGGCTCACCGGGCACCCACTCTTTCAAATTTCGGTTAAGTGAGGGCATCTATGTGTACCATTGTGGTTGGATCCGTCGAGTAGTTGGAAATGCTAATGGAAATTAGCAAGGAAACATCAGTTGTCTGATCTGTGAGACATTAGCTAGGATCTGATCCTCGAGATCTAGCAATATGTGTCACTAGTCTTCTAGCGTGTGATAAATGATGTCTCTGAAATGACAGAGATAGTAGAATTTCAACTTAGTAGCCAACAAGATTGTTGTGGGAATTGAAGATTTCGCAAGATAGCGATGAAGCAACTTTGTTCTTTCCAGTCGACAAGCCACATCAGTGCGGACCATTCGTCAAGGATGTACGTCGGGTGGCAAGTTACTTCGAGCACAAGTATTTCCCAGGATTGACTAGGGAATCGACGAATTAGATCGTTCAGTGCTGAGACTAATGCGTTCGGCAAGGGAACGGTTTGACTATTGAGGATCCATTGGGATTTAGTTTCCAGGATCTTTATGATTCGACCTTGTAAGTTTGGGATGAGCGATGATGGTATCATCAGATACTCCGAGTTGAGTTATACCAGGTGCAATGACTGTCGAGTTTTGAGACAGAATAGGAAGCGTTTCCATATGTCTGTGCACTGTGGAATGTCCCAGTCGAGCATATTGGTGGGAGCTTGCCTTAGTCTTGATGTATGTACAGTGATTGCGAGTATGTATAACTATCAGGAGGACATCCATCGATTAAATTCATGAGGTGAATAACCTATGATCGAGATGGTGTAGATCATCAGAGGCATGATGACTTCTATTGCAATGTATGCGTGACTTTGCAGGCCAATGGCTAGGAGATGACGTAGCGTCATAAATTGAAAGTGATGATAGTTATCATCAGGGCACATTGTTGAGGTTATACTAAGAAACTGTTGCAGTCAACAAAGATATGGTTATAAGGTAGATTCTCGATGAAGGATTTGGGTGAGGCATCCTACATTCTTGGGATACAGATCTATAGAGATAGATCTAAGAGAATGATAGGACTCACTCAATCAACCTACATCGACACCATATTGAAACGGTTTTCAATGGATGGGTCCAAGAGAGGACATCTACCCATGTGTCATGGAGTTTCTTTATCCAAGTCTATGTGTCCCAAGACTGATGCAGAGATAGAGAATATGACACATGTACCATATGCGTCAGCTATAGGTAGTATCATGTATGGGATGATATCTACCAGACCGGATGTAGCATTTGCTCTGAGTGTCACGAGCAGATATCAGGCTAATCCTGGTCAAATGCATTGGAAAGCCGTGAAGGACATTCTTAAGTATCGTTTGATCTGAGCAACCTGGCTTTGATACCACTATTGAAAGAGTGGGTGCCCAGTGAGCCAACTTGTGGCTATGGGCTTTGATGACTCTTTGTACAAACGATCTTTTGTTTAATGTAATTTACACTTTTATTAATGGCAATGACTTTATCTTTCTTCATAAAGTCAAGATAAATTTTCCTGAATCCGAATTCAGTGATTTCCAAAAAAATGTCCATCCCTAAGTCATTTTAGGAAATCCTACTCCCTTACTCTTATTTAAGAAGTCCAACTTCTTTATTCATTAAATTTAACTCTTTAAATTTAACTATCTCAACGAGGATTAAAACTCCATTACACTGTGTGACCCTCAATGGTTCAGGGATACAGCTAGCCGTGGGCTCACAACTCCTTGTGACTCGGAACAACGATTTCCGACTTGCCCAACGAATCATGGTAAAGCGCCTAGCAACATCGCCCCATGATTCCCTAGGTATCACTGATAGTGCCTACAAGAACCAGTAGATTTTGGTTAGCGTACAGTACGGTCCCTTCATCCATATATCCCGATCGAATCAACAACCATTGGTATATCGAGAGTCGCTCAAGATTCGATAACTATGCAATACATCTTGAAGATCAAATTAGTGACATCGCATGTGCTACTAAGAAACCATTTCTTAAATCACATCAAGTACTCTGGCCAGAGATTTGTCACACTAATATCTCCTCAGATCGCATAGGATATCCACACTCGCAAGTATGTGGTGAATCCTTGACAACAATGCATCGACTCCTATATGTGTTGTAACTGTACCCAATCCCGACACCTGATGACCCCCATAGAGTCGGTAAATGAGTCAAAGCACAGTACTAGCATATAGAGTCTCCATGATGTTTCAAGTAGTAAGGACTAATGGTGTACAACCAAAACCGCGGACTTTATCCACTCGATAAGTGATAACCACTTGGAAAGTCCGGATAGGGTAGTTCGATTATTCATCCTATGAATATCCATTTGCATGCTTCGAACATCTCCATATTCCCTACCAATGAAACGTGGTACTCCGCATCGCAAATGCTAGTCTCAAACTCGAGCGATCCTTATCCTTATTCTCGGACGGCTCAATCGACTAGGAACAGTTTAGAATATACAGTGACTATAAGATGTATTTCATGATAGACATCCCCATGTTCTACCACATCTTACATACACTATAGTATATTCAAGGTCTTTATCAAAACAACAATAGTATATCACAATATAACAATATGAAGAAAGATAAAGTCATTGCCATTAATAAAAGTGTAAATTACATTAAACAAAAGATCGTTTGTACAAAGAGTCATCAAAGCCCATAGCCACAAGTTGGCTCACTGGGCACCCACTCTTTCAATAGTGGTATCAGAGCCAGGTTGCTCAGATCA
Organism: Henckelia pumila; assembly: GCF_033568475.1. Lineage (NCBI taxonomy): Eukaryota > Viridiplantae > Streptophyta > Magnoliopsida > Lamiales > Gesneriaceae > Henckelia > Henckelia pumila. The sequence goes on along the minus strand of NC_133122.1, from coordinate 98,079,947 downwards.
AACGATACTTAAGAATGTCCTTCACGACTTTCCAATGCATTTGACCAGGATTAGCCTGATATCTGCTCGTGACACTCAGAGCAAATGCTACATCCGGTCTGGTAGATATCATCCCATACATGATACTACCTATAGCTGACGCATATGGTACATGTGTCATATTCTCTATCTCTGCATCAGTCTTGGGACACATAGACTTGGATAAAGAAACTCCATGACACATGGGTAGATGTCCTCTCTTGGACCCATCCATTGAAAACCTTTTCAATATGGTGTCGATGTAGGTTGATTGAGTGAGTCCTATCATTCTCTTAGATCTATCTCTATAGATCTATATCCCAAGAATGTAGGATGCCTCACCCAAATCCTTCATCGAGAATCTACCTTATAACCATATCTTTGTTGACTGCAACATCCCTACATCATTCCCAATGAGTAGGATGTCATCAACATAAAGTACTAAGAATGTCACAGCATCCTTAACTACTTTCTTGTACACGCACGGTTCCTCCGGGTTCTTGATGAAACCAAAATCTTTTATTGTTTCATCAAATTTCTGGTTCCAACTTCTTGATGCTTGTTTTAGACCATAAATTGATCTCTGAAGCTTGCATACCTTATGCTCGCTTCCCATGGATGTGAACCCCTCAGGCTGCTTCATATAGATTTCTTCCTTAATGTCTCCATTAAGAAAAGCAGTCTTCACATCCATTTGCCATATCTCATAGTCATACCATGCAGCTATAGCAATAAGGATTCTTATGGACTTGAACATCGCAACTGGTGAAAAGGTTTCATCATAGTCAACTCCTTGTCTTTGAGTATAACCTTTCGCCACCAATCGCGCCTTGTAGGTCAATACCTTACCATCAGGCCCAATCTTTCTCTTGTAGATCCATTTACACCCTATTGGAACAATTCCATCGGGAGGATCTACTAAAGACCAAACTTGATTTGTATGCATCGAATCAATTTCCGACTGCATAGCTTCAAGCCATAAATTTGAATCCGCATCAGAAATTGCTTCCTTGAAGTTTCTTGGATCACATCCAATGTCGGGTTCATCTTGATCCCCTTCAAGAAGAAGACCATATCGAATAGGAGGTCTAGAAGTCCTCTCGGATCTTCTAGGTGCAGGCGTTTCCAGCAATGGTTCCTGAGGTGTAGGATCGTTATTTTGTATTTCGGGTTCTTCTCGAACTTCTTCGAGTTCCATCATCTCGCCTTTCTTATCCAATAAGAACTCCTTCTCCAAGAAGGTGGCATTCCTAGAAACAAACACCTTTGTTTCAGCAGGATAATAGAAATAATATCCGATTGAATTCTTTGGATACCCTACAAAATAACATAAGCTGGATCGACTATCCAACTTATCTCCCACTGTCTGCTTCACGTAAGCAGGACATCCCCAAATCCTTAAGTACGAATACTTAGGAGCTTTGCCATTCCATAACTCGTATGGTGTTTTGTCCACTTCTTTAGTGTGGACGTTGTTCAACAACAATACCGCCGTTTCAAGCGCATAGCCCCAAAACGAAGGTGGAAGCTCAGTGAAGCTCATCATGGATCGAACCATGTCCAACAAAGTTCGATTACGACGCTCCGATACACCATTAAGCTATGGTTTCATAGGAGGAGTCCACTGAGAGAGAATCCCATTCTCTTTTAGATAGTCCAAAAACTCGGTACTTAAGTATTCTCCACCTCGATCCGATCGAAGTGCTTTAATACTTTTACCTAGCTTGTTTTCTACTTCAGCCTTGAATTCTTTGAACTTTTCAAATGCTTCAGTAAAGGTAATGAAGTAGGTGTGGCCATATTGAGTCCCAACTCTAAATGGTCCACAAACATCTGTATGGATCAAATCCAGCAGATTTTGACTACGCTCAGGCTTCCCCTTAAAAGGAGATTTAGTCATTTTCCCTTTTAGACAGGATTCACAAGTAGGTAGAGAGTTAATATCAGACATATCAAACATGCCCTCTCCCACTAGCTTGTTCATCCTCCTTGAGGAAATATGACCTAGCCTAGCATGCCAAAGGTTCGCCGGGTTTTGACTATCGATTTTCCTTTTGTTTGTTGTTGCCGGTTTATCAATATAATTTATTGGAACGTCTTTCAGTTTTAAGTTGTATAGATCGTTTTCAAGTTGTCCATTTCCAATCAAACATTCATTCTTGTAAATATTGCAAATCCCATTCACAAAATTGCAAGAATAACCATCTCTATCTAGCATAGAAACAGAAATAATGTTTTTAATTAAATCCGGAACAAATAAAACATCTCTTAAAAATAACTTAAAACCGTTCTGCAAAATTAAACAAACATCTCCAATGGCTGTAGCTTCAACTCTGGAACCATTCCCGAGCCTCAGCTGGGTCTTACCCATTCTAAGCCTGCGACTTCTTGTCATCACCTGCAAATCATTGCAAATGTGAGATCCACATCCGGTATCCAATACCCAAGAAGTAGTATTAAGTGAAATGTTTATTTCAATATAGAACATACCCTTTGCAGTTCCCAACAGCTCTAGATATTCCTTGCAGTTGCGCTTCCAATGACCGGGCTTCTTGCAGTAATGGCAAACATCCTTGGATTTTCCATTGTTTGAAGCCTTTGTCTTGTGCTTCTTCTCGGGCTCGACTTTCTTGGGTGGGGCAGAACGTTTCTTGCCCTTCATACTTGGCCCCTTCTTAGCAGAAGATGAGGAGCCCACCAAGAAAGCTGGCTTATCCTTCTTAAGTGTGGATTCATATGTCACAAGCATATTGACCATCTCTTCAAGGGTGGCCTCTATCTTGTTCATATTAAAATTTACCACAAATCCGTCAAACGAAGAAGGAAGAGATAGAAGCAGTAAATCCACGTTGAGTTCATGCTCCAACACCAAATCAAGGGTCGCTAACTTTTGTATGAGCCAAATCACTCGTACCCCATGATCACGGACCGAAGTCCCTTCACGCATGCAACACGTCATTAGCTCCTTAACAGTAGCGAACCTTTCAGCCCTCGATTGAGCCCCAAAAAGTTCCTTGAGTTGAGCGTGAATGTCAGCAGCATTCACGGTGTCCTCAAATCGCCTCTGGAGTTCATCAGACATCGAGGCTTGCATATAGCATTTGGTCTTGATGTCATGGTCCCACCATGCATCAAGTTTGGCCAATTCCTCCGGACTTACGTCAGCTGGTGCTTCCTTCGGAGGTGATTTCTCTAACACGTAGAGCATCTTCTCCGAAGTCAAGACAATCTTCAACTTCCGGAACCATTCCGTATAGTTTGCGCCAGTTAACTTGTTTTGTTCGAGGATCGAGAATAATGGATTACGCAAATTCATTGTATGAAATACTGAAAAGAAAAACAGACATATATCAATGATTGTTTAAGCAATTTACTAAGACATAAAATAGGCGAATTTAATTTTATGAATCTCACTCCCACTATTTTAACAATTTCACTACCCTCTAGTGAAAGCGGGAAACTTTTTTCCTTAGTGAGAACATGGAGTCCAATTGACAAACTTATGGTCCCGAATAATATCAGCCAACCATAATTCTCAAAAGGTAGAGCCCAATTGCTTCCAAAGCAACCCCCATGTATTTACCTCATGTCCAATAAGGGCCCAATAATATGACGTCGTTTAAAGTGACATGTCAAGATGACCCATCAATATTAAGTTGTGATGGACGGTCGCCATGTGGATCCCCCAATAATATGAGCCGATCCCATGGGAGTTCCACCCAACTTACAACATGTGTCGATCCAATGTACAGCTTTCCGACGGACGGGCCCCCCCAATAATATGAGCCGGACCGTATCCGCGGGTAGCATCACATACATTGACCGTTGATGGAAGGTAGGAACATTTAAACAAATTTAAATTTCCTTTATTTATCTTGATATCAATTTTAAATCATATTTAAAATGAGGGATTTTTAATTATGAAAATTTGTCTCATCATTTTTCAATTTATTGTATGCTTGCCGGATTCATACAATTATGTCTAAAACATGCATACAATCATAATATCATATATTATATATAGGATGATCGATTCCATTTCTAATTGACTCGTGGTTGCCAATCACGAGTCTTAGTCCAATCCTAGGTAATATGCAGTATGCAATGCAATCCTATTACATTAGCTTCCAATTTACATTTCTTCGTCTTTATTGTCTGCTGGGCCCACCATCTTCAAATCTTGATCTCCCACTAAATCTAATGTATTTACAATAAATAGCAATGACAAGCAGGGGATACATTTTAGGGGTGGGAACGGGCCATAAACCAAGCCCACTTTTATTACATATGACATTCATATTGGGCCATAAACCAGGCCCATTAATAAAACCAACAACAATAAAACAAATGTAAATTCCTAACATACACCTACAAAATTGGTCATGACAATCGATCATCCTTATCCAATAACATTTAATTCAAAATTAATTTATTGGATATCATGCATATGGCAATTTAAATTTAAACAGGATAAAATCATATTTTATATATAAAATCATATTTTACATATAAAATCATATTTTACCTTTTATTAAATAAAATCATATTTTATCTACAGAATCTAATTTTATAGATAAAATCATATTTTACTTAATATATAAATAAGATCAAATATTATCATCAATTGTACCAAAAATAATTGATTTCAAAATTCAATTTAAGGATAAAATATTAAAATTTTCCAAAAATTCAAATTTATCCAAAAATTAATTTTAAAATTTTCGGACTCGAACAATTCGAACCGATGCCTCGTGAACCAATCAAAAACAATTTTTGACCGGACCAAAAATAAAATTTTAACACATTAAAATTAATTTAAATAAAAAAATAATTTTTCCCGCGGGCCTCCCGGGACACTCCCGGGCTGGCCCGCACCCGTGGGCGCGGGCCGGGGCAGCCCGGCTGCCCCTTTAGGGCAGCGACAATCGCTGCCCTGGCGGCGCCTGGCGCCGCCCCTGCGCAGCGCTCTGTGCTGCGCTGGGCAGCGCCGAGCGCTGCCCTGGCGGCGCTGAGCGCCGCCCCTGGGCGGCGACGTGCGCCGCCGTGGGCGGCGCTGTGCGCCCCCTTTGGGCGGCACCGTGCGCCGCCCGGGGCAGCGACCGTCGCTGCCCCACCGGGCAGCGTACCAATCGCTGCCCGGGTTATGCCCGAAATTTTTTTTTTTTTTTTTATTTAAAATATTTATTTTGTTTTAAAAAAACCAAGACTCAAAAATTTTTGTACAATCGATTAATTTAATCGTTTGATCTGAGCAACCTGGCTCTGATACCACTGTTGGAAAACTGGCGTTCAGATCAATCACGATTGATACCCGGTGCAGCGGAAGTTTAAAAATTTTATTATGGAACAATTCCATAGTGTAGGTATCAACCGTTTAACGATTAAATTATAAGTGTGTGTAAAATTAAATAACTATTATTAAATTTTACCTTCAATCTCGAAGCGAGATTATTGGACACCACACAGATTTCTCTGCGCTTCTTGTATCTCCCTGGAACTGATGAACAAGCTTTCCTTCAATCAGGTCCACGAATAGAGGTTTAATCCCTCTGATAGATTGCACTAGAAAATCTATCAGAAGTTTTCTACGAAGAGAATAAACGAATTTGATTCGCTATTCCAGACTGCAATTCAAAATCACAGACCGGAATTTCTCACGCAGAGAAGGGAGGGGGGCGGCCGAATTGAGAGGGGAGGCTAGGGTTTTTCGAAAAATCCTGTCTCAATTATGACCAGTTGTGTTGTGATTTCTGTACTGCAATAACTTATTTATAATGCAGGCCACTAACACCTTAGGTCCCATTAGTCATAAGTTGAGGCCCGACAAGCAAAGCCCGCATGTTCAGAAATTAATATAAAATTCATGGTGACTCCAATTGATGAACCGATTTCACCAATGTGCACAGAAACCATTTCTGCACATTTTAAAGTCAAGATAAATTTTCCTGAATCCGAATTCAGTGATTTCCAAAAAAATGTCCATCCCTATGTCATTTTAGGAAATCCTACTCCCTTACTCTTATTTAAGAAGTCCAACTTCTTTATTCATTAAATTTAACTCTTTAAATTTAACTATCTCAACGGGGATTAAAACTCCATTATACTGTGTGACCCTCAATGGTTCAGGGATACAGCTAGCCGTGGGCTCACAACTACTTGTGACTCGGAACAACGATTTCCGACTTGCCCAACGAATCATGGTAAAGCGCCTAGCAACATCGCCCCATGATTCCCTAGGTATCACTGATAGTGCCTACAAGAACCAGTAGATTTTGGTTAGCGTACAGTACGGTCCCTTCATCCATATATCCCGATCGAATCAACAACCATTGGTATATCGAGAGTCGCTCAAGATTCGATAACTATGCAATACATCTTGAAGATCAAATTAGTGACATCGCATGTGCTACTAAGAAACCATTTCTTAAATCACATCAAGTACTCTGGCCAGAGATTTGTCACACTAATATCTCCTCAGATCGCATAGGATATCCACACTCGCAAGTATGTGGTGAATCCTTGACAACAATGCATCGACTCCTATATGTGTTGTAACTGTACCCAATCCCGACACCTGATGACCCCCATAGAGTCGGTAAACGAGTCAAAGCACAGTACTAGCATATAGAGTCTCCATGATGTTTCAAGTAGTAAGGACTAATGGTGTACAACCAAAACCGCGGACTTTATCCACTCGATAAGTGATAACCACTTGGAAAGTCCGGATAGGGTAGTTCGATTATTCATCCTATGAATATCCATTTGCATGCTTCGAACATCTCCATGTTCCCTACCAATGAAACGTGGTACTCCGCATCGCAAATGCTACTCTCAAACTCGAGCGATCCTTATCCTTATTCTCGGACGGCTCAATCGACTAGGAATAGTTTAGAATATACAGTGGCTATAAGATGTATTTCATGATAGACATCCCCATGTTCTACCACATCTTACATACACTATAGTATATTCAAGATCTTTATCAAAACAACAATAGTATATCACAATATAACAATATGAAGAAAGATAAAGTCATTGCCATTAATAAAAGTGTAAATTACATTAAACAAAAGATCGTTTGTACAAAGAGTCATCAAAGCCCATAGCCACAGGTTGGCTCACTGGGCACCCACTCTTTCAGAAACGTGGACAGCAGAATGTACTAGACATGATGGTTTAAGTTCCCAGTATTTCTTGGGAAGCCGGCTGTGCTTCTGGGAGAGTGGGGTGGATAACCAATCTAGGGAACATTGTGAGCAGTTACGTTGGATTATAAACTTGAGTCAACTAGATTAACATAAAGCGAGATTCATGTTAGAATGTGTCAGCACAGTGTTGGAAATAGTGTTTCCTAATTAGAGGTGTTGAGTACCGAGAAATTTTGGAACCATTAGATGGTTAATTTTGATTAGTGATTCGACAATTGTCGTAAACCAGTCAGGTTATGACTTGGTCTTCTTCAGTATAAGATTTCCTTTGAGACTATAATCTCGATCAAGTGGGTGTTGGTATCCTTCGTGACCAGAGAGATCGGGGTCAGTTTGGAAGACGTATCAATGTTGTGATATGCGAGTGCTATAGGAGTTCGATTGTCGACCAGTAACGCAGTAATTTTCAGCTGGAAAAATGTTAATGCGGTTCAGCATTAATAGAGCTTATAGGGAATTCGACGAGAGGGATATTCTACCAGACACTCGAGCAAGGGTTTCTTGTACGTTCTCGAGGATCTACCTTAGATTTCGAGGACAAAATCTTTTATGGGGGGAGAATGTAGTGAACCGTATCCAGAATTAACTATTAATGAATAATTAATCGTGTAATCATGTTTAGATTAAGTAAAACATGATTAAGGAAATTCCAAATGGGTTAACGGAGACTCAAAAATGGTCGGGAAGGTTCCGAGGGTTCGGAGGCTCCGAACCGGGTTAGGAGGCTCAGAACTGGATCGGAGGATCCGAACCAAAGATCGGAGGATCCGAATGGGTTCGGAGGATCCGAGCTCGGATCGGAGGCTCCGAAGATAATGCGTCATGGATGACATCATTGATGGGACTTCGGAGGATTCCAAGTCAGGATCGGAGGCTCCGAACAGGAACGGAGGTTCCGAAGTCAGGAACGGGGGATCCGAACCAGTTCGGAGGATCCGAAGTCGAGTTCGGACGGCCCAAACTTCGCTATAAATAGAGGTCCGAAATTTCATTTTCAACTCGCACCTCTCCTTTTTCCTCTCTCAATTCCTAGGCCTTCTAACTCAAAACTAGGGAGTTCTAGGCATCCTATTGGGAATCTGGAAGTGACATAGCGATCCTGACGTCGAGACGAAGATGTGCCTAAGTTTTGAGGCGATTGTCATCAGTGGGCTGACGATGGACGCAGGTATAGCTATGGTCTCCTTAAATTATTTAGGAGTATGCAATAGCTTAGTTAAGACTTTTAGAGCTAAATTATTGATGCATGGGTATTTGCATTGTAGAGCTGATATAGGCTTGGAACCTAGAGTGGGATTGCTAGGAACTGCCTGTAGTAAGGTACTTAAGTACAGATTGAGATTGCCAGCGGGTTTTGCATGCTTATATATTGCATTTGTGTGTCATATTATTATGCAGCTTTTGCATATCATATTGTGCCTGTCCATCTTTTGAGATGAGTCATGTAGGGCCTCTCCGCCCTGTCTGAACGGTTGATGTCTAGTGCCCAGTGACTGAAGGGTCATGGGTGATTAGCATCTGGGGACACAGTCCACGTCCTGTAGGAATGAGCAGTGTACGCAGGGTTTGCTCCCCGGGTTGTACCATTCATGTCCTAGGCGCCATTACTGAGCAGTTATATACAGTTATCCCAGATATGGATACCCTATCATTTGCATGCATCATATTTGTATGTTTTACCCAGTGCTTTAGTATTGAGCTTAAAGCTCACGTCCAGTATTTTCTGTGTATTTGGACACCCCATTCGACGGGACAGGTGTA